>NW_028261385.1:67165474-67372974 GCF_051295495.1 Thamnophis sirtalis
TAGCACATGCTACTGTACAAAGGTTGCTCTGCTACAGCCTTCATCTGCTGCTAAAGCAGGAACTATGAGTCCTGGTTGTGAACTAATGCCTGTAATGAAGGAACACAACCTCAACCAGATGTATAGATGGAACATCTCTGATTCAGAAGGCTTTGAATTCTCAGTTGCTCCATGGAGTTCAGCATGAGTCTATTTCTTCCTATCAAGGCCTTCACTGTCTACAGACAAAGGAGGGAAGAACTGGAGACCTGGGTATCATTAGCATTTTGACAACACCTTTGCCAACAAATGATCTCACCTCATGGCTTTATACAGATGCTTAGTAGTAAGGGGAAAGTGATGAGACTTGTAGCACTCCATAATGAACAGACCAAGGCCCAACGTCTATCTCACTTCCCTGGGATAATATTGATTTCTCAGAAAGGAACCACCTCAAATAGTGACCTACTTTGCACAGTCAAGCCAAATATGTGAATGTTGATAACAATGACAGTACTGAAAAAAAGTATTAATCAATACTTTAAAGGTTTTATCTTCCTAAACGCCACATTAAAATACCCCTGCGTTTTATTCGACTGTCTTCATATTGTTTTCTTCATCGTATCCAGGCCCAAGTTGAAGTACCTTAACATTGCATTAAGCTATTGTTTTCCCTCTTCTTCCCCAGGCTGCTTCCAAGTGCTGCCAGCCAGGATTTGGGAAGGGGTTTTTTTGGTGAAAAGGAGAAGGACAATTTCTCTTCTGTTGAAAGCTATATTTGTAAACTGTTTTGAAAGTAGCCATTAGGCATCCTATCCATGTGAAGACCAGCTCTCACAGCTTGTTATTGATTGCTGCCTTCTGTTGTACTCAAATGCCTTAATATGGACCTGTGTTCTGCAGCCAGGTTATTCCTGGACATGGGCCTAACATTCACTTAAAAGAGCACTAGACCTGTGTTTGGAAGTAGTCTGACAGATAGCAGATGCAGAGCAACTCCTCACCTGTCACCTGTTAGTCAGGTGAGGTGACAAGTGGCTCACTGTCCTAAGCATTCATCTATACTTACCCATCTTCACATATTAAGAAGAGTGATTGGTGGTAGGTGACCCACACTAGAAAGGGAAATGCAGCCAGGGGAATCCAGCAATCACTTTTCTTAACTTGTCCTGCATTACACCAGTAAGGTTGGCACCACTTGTCAGTCTTAATACTGAGGGATAATATGGATCAGCAATGAGGGAATTAAGATTTATGCCAGGATGTTTTTTTTTGTCCACTCACGGATTGGAAGGAAGTGCCCTGGTTGTGCCCAATATTCTCACACATTCCAGAATATAAAGAATACCCCCCCCCCTTCGGTAAAATAATGATGCACAAAATAAATATTTCATAAAATTACACCTCTAGTCTGTCTTTTACATATAATGGTTTGAGGAAATACACAAGACAATTTTAACTTCAGAACAGAAGATGAATGATTAAGACAAACATATCTATAATAAAAATATGAGGAGATTCAGCATTATGATTCAGCATTCATTCCATATGTGCCAATTTATGGCATATTATTTGAAACACTGTCCTAATTGTTCCACTTCTCTCCCTTGTTAGGATTAGATTAATATCCATCCCAAATCACTAATATAAAGTCATATTAACATAAAAAAAAATGTGTAACATTTTATTAAAAGAGGGAAAGCGGTAATTATGCCTCGTACTGCAACCTAGCTTTATATTGGGCAGCATCATTTGAGGAGGGAAGCACAAAATTAAAATGCTTAATAATTGAAGTCATGAAATCTACAGCAAAACTCTAACATAAGTGCCAGGCAAGAGTAACAACAGATAATTGCCATTTATGGTTGGTTAGTTTGAATTTTTCAGGACTAAATGCTTGCCATGGCAAAAATATACTATGACATAGAGAATCTTATCACAAAGAAATCACATTTCAATATCATATCATTTCAGCAATCTGTTGGTGATATACCTCTAAGTCCTTCCTCCATACTCATGCTAATTGTAGAGTGAGAAAGTATAAAAGGAAGAAAGAATGAGCATAATTAAGAATGTAATATTCTTTAATTTCTAAACTTAATAGGAAATTGCTGGTGAAAATTAGGTAGTACTGGCAATAAAATGATGTCTTGTGTCAAGTATATTATAAAGTATTGGACTAGTATTTGGTTGACATTATTAAAAAAAATGGGTTAGAGATTGGACTAAATAACCAAACTGCTCATTGAGTCACCATTACAGAAACAAGGTACAAAGTACAATAAGTCAACTATTAATTAACAAGCTAATAATGATTGTTTTTGTTGTTGTTGTTAAGTTCTATATGGCCAAAATTAGTTGGAGGTTAATCAACAGGGAGCCTTGGGCAAACATAGATGGTGCTCATGTGTAGTAATCAGGTATAATAATCAACAGAATAGTTGAACAAATATCATCATTTAACTATTTCACAGCTACTTGAGGACTAGATCTATACTTTTAATAAAAGTATAACTATGGTAGCTAATTTTGGCGGTTGAAAAAACACACAAACACATACACAAAATAAGAAAAAGGCCCATATAAAGTGAATTTTCATATTTCTCCAAGGACTTGTTTTAGTTTTAGTAAATTATCTAAAAATATACCAAAGAAATATATAGAATAACTGCTTCCTTTCATACAATTGAATAAAAGATGTAAAAATGTTGCAACCTTGATGAGAGAATATCTGGGAATTCTCTAAACCAGGGGTCTCCAACCTTGGCAACTTTAAGCCTGGAGAACTTCAACTCCCAGAATTCCTCAGTCAGCTGGCTGGGAA
Source organism: Thamnophis sirtalis (assembly GCF_051295495.1). NCBI lineage: Eukaryota > Metazoa > Chordata > Lepidosauria > Squamata > Natricidae > Thamnophis > Thamnophis sirtalis. The sequence continues at coordinate 67,168,278 of NW_028261385.1, forward strand.
ATTCTGGGAGTTGAAGTCTGCCAACTTAAAGTTGCCAAAGTTGGATATCCATGCTCTAAACATCACCTTTTCTTGAAGTAAGATATAAATGCTATCTATCTATCTATCTATCTATCTATCTATCTATCTATCTATCTATCTATCTATCTATCTATCTATCATCTATCTATCTATCTATCTATCTATCTATCTATCTATCTATCTATCTATCTATCTATCTATCCAACTTCCTATCATTTACAATTGACTACATTTGTGAGTAAGTCTATTAAATTGCCTGAATATTTGAGCTAATCTAGCATCATTGGATATGGTATTAAATAAGCAAGTCATCTAAACATATTTTTAATACCATAGAATGGAAAACACATATACATAAATTTAAAATAATCCAGGATTTAGGATTTTCTAAAATGTATTTAATTCTGCAGCCCTATGGTTAAATGTTGTAATAATTTTAAAATCCATCTTAATTTAGGGAATCACAAACCAATTCATGACCCAAAATCTATTCAAGATGCCTGCAATTCAAGTTACTTAAGAATAAGTACCACTGAACTTAATGTTACTTAAGAGTACATAAATATATAGATAAATATATAAACTTACAAAATGTTACACAACGATTTAGATTTTATTACAGAGTAAGCACTGCATGTGGATGAAATTATGGCACTTTTTTCAATTTCCCATATATTTTCATCACATATATATTCCCTTTTTAAAAAAATCAATATGTAAGTGCATAAATAATTTGATATCAAAAGTCTCTTAAAGTCATCAATTGGGGAGGGGATATTTATTCATAGATTTATATACAGGATAGACGTTTTGCTTAAGAGCTCAAGGAAGTTTACAAAGAAGGACAAATTTTGTCCAGCATTGGAAAAGAGATTCTATGCTGATAACATCAGACTTGGAAGATTAACTGTGAAATCTAACCTAATGTGTAATGTTAGTTTTGCAGCAATGGCAAAACTAACAGTACACATCCAGAACAGAAATTTAAGCAATAATAGCTTCTCTATATATATATCACATGTCACACAACAAGGCAAATTCAGGTATTTTTGAAGGTAGATAGTTTTTAAGGAGAAAACATTTAATGTAAAGAAAGTAACCAGAAGCAATTGTATTGTTTATAAATATTTTGATGTAACTACCAGTTATGTACAATCAGAAAGAATTTAGAATTTAACATTGCTTTACTCATTTTAAAAGCTTCTTATTTATTTATTTTTGTAAATTAATTATTTAATCAATGAAACAATGAATTTAAAATGTTATGTCAACTATACATTTTATTATTGATATTTTCTTTTTCACCCCAATTAGCTTTTTCACTTTCTTAAGAAATGCATTCATTTCTTTTCCCCAAAAGAAGGAGGGGGAATAGACTAAATAGTGGAGAGACCAGCTTTCACAAAAGAAAAAAAAAGTATACAAAAAAAAAAAATCTTCCTACTATTTTCCTGCACAATAACAACTCTGCAACAAAATTGGGCTGAAAGAAAGTGGCTGGCCAAAGTGGCAGAGTCCAACATCTTAACCAGTATACAATACTGATGCTCATTAACATCTAGATTCAACTGGAAAATATCACTATTCTAATTCAGGATGATTGGCAGTAAAACTGCTGAGCTGTTATAGTATTAAAGTAATTTTATGCCCAAGAGCTTAATTGAAATGAGTAGCTTAGACCACTGAGTCTAACGCCTGCTCAAATCAAGGTTTAGAATTTTTTAAAAATGGTTGTCCAGCTTCCTGGACATATACCCAGTGGACTTAACAATAATTGGCTTTACTGTTAAACTTATTTTATTGTTGGTATGTTTTGCCTAATATTCTCTGCAAATTATTTCACTATCACTTAAGGCCACTGTAATTAATTTCATTGTATTCTGGAACAATATAAAAAAGGTTCTACCCACCTGCTTTATGATACACTCTTAGATATACAAAGAATGTTATCGTGTACCACTTAATCTTTTTTCCCCTCAAGGCTAAATGTCAATCACTCATTGGAGATCTATTTCTACTTTCTGATTACTTTTGCTACCCTTTTTAGGGTATGCTCAATTTTGTTTGTATTCTGTTTAAAATAAATATAAAAAGAAGAATTCTTTCAACAGAATGTATGATGTTACTATTTATGAAAGACCCAGGTGTTGATTTAAAGAATGGTTGGAGTTACTAGAATTAAAGTCATAGAAAAATACTAATTTTTTCATTAGCATCAATATTTTACTTATCTAGTAACTTAACTTTTACTTATCTGAGATGTAAGTTAATCACTTAAGCATTTCCATAAAAGAAATGTAAAACTTCACCAGAGTAGAAATTGTGGCGTGCTGATCAACTATGCTACAAGACTTCAAATATCTTCAAATCTGCTTAATTGCTCAATTTCAGTCACATTAAAGTACTTTTAACATACTAGTAGTCCTCGACTAATGAAGAGTCACTTAGAGACCATTTGAAGTTACAACAGACACAAAAAGGGGACTTATGACCTGGATCAAAACTTCCAACAGTCGCCCCTCCTGGACACTTTGGGCATTTGGAACACGCCCACATTTATGGTCATTTGCAGTGTCCCCGGATGAGTTAACCACATTTTATGATGGTTTTGCTAAAAACTAGCACTTCTGGGTTTTGGCAAACCTGCGTCATAGTGAACAATGAGTTCACTTAATAACTGTAGAGTTCACTTAAGGACCATGGCTTTTGCTTTATGACTGCCACATTAACTTAATGATCACCACAAAAAAGATTGCAAAATCAGGATGGTCATGTGACCGAACCATTTTGGTGTGACTATTATGACTCATAACCATAATGGCTATACTATAATGCATAACTATATGGACCATTATGGGCAGGCTCCATTATAGTCAAAATGTTTAATTTACCTGTATATTACATGTATAAAACTGTATAAAAATGAAATATTTCAATACTAAACAAATTGTCATAGTCAGACAAGTATCAGACAAAATATTTCATCTAGTTGAGATATGAAGTTATTATTTTTGAATCATCTAAAGAATTCCACGTTTTTCTGAGAATAATGCTTTCCTGAAGTTGTTTCTACTTTTATTGCTTTTCAGCTCTTCCTTTGGTATTCACTAACTTCAAGCTTGGTAGCGGCTTTCAGATTGTATTTACATTGATTCTAATAATGTCATATATAGCCTTAATTTTCTGGAAATTAAGTGAGATCACTTTCCTTATCTTCCAAAAAGTATGACTGCTAAGACTAAGACTAATATACAGCAGGACCTTAGAGAGTATAATAAAATGTGGGCTGCAACAAGGGTGAAAGATAGGAGTTGATAAAATCATACAATATGAAGGGGAGTGAGAAGACATGAAAAGGAGGAATTGTAAAATTGCCAATGAAGCAGTAAAGGTATTTATGAGAAAAAATTCTCAGGAACAAATATACTCTAGCTCTGGCTGTTATTATTAGAAGTGTTGTCTAGATATAATATGAAATAGTGCTTCTCTTTCTATGTTCATACTGCTTGCTTTGATGAACATGGAAACCTTTATGTTAGCTTGTCTTCAACACCTGGTATTTTATATATGCCCATAAGACAGATAGTTGTTGAAAATTGGACAGTTCTGAAGTGGAATTTCACAATATTTCCATTATGTTCTGAATTCAGCAATAAAAGAGTTGCACACCCCACTTCAACATTACAATTCTTTTATACAATAATACAGGAGGTGGTACATGAGGGAGAAAATATAACAGAAAATACATTGCTAGATTTAAACTAAAGTAGTATTAATTCATAATGATTCTAAGTGATAGATTGAAAATAATTTTGCAAGAATTTATTCATGAGAACCAATATGGGTTCTTACCTAAAAGGACAATATTACAACTGTGTTAAACATTTTAGAATATTTGGAACAATATAATGAAAAACAAGCTGTTTTGACTTCTTTAGATGCAGAGAAGGCCTTTGATAATTTGAACTGGACTTTTCTGGCATTTTGGAAGCTGTGAAAGGTGGAGAGGATGTTTTAAAATGGTAAAATAATTTCAGCTTCAGAGAAAGTATATCTTATTGTTAATAGAGATCTAACAAAACCATATGAACTGCAAAGAAGAACAAGATATGGCTGTTAAATGTCTCCTCTTGTATTTATTTTGGTTGTTGAAATATTGAACAGAATCATAAAATGAGAGGATTGGGAGTAAAAGCCTATGGAGATTCTCAGTCATCCAGATCATGATTGTCCCAGAGGTGCTGTTCAAAAGGCAACTGGACTTTCTTGGGTTTTTTTTTCCTTGAAATTGTTTCACTTCTCATCCAAGAAATTTCTTAGATAACAAGCAAAGCTTTTTCAAGGAAAAAACAAACAAACCAGAAAGTACAGTTACATTTTGAACAGTACCTCTGGGACATATGAGAGTAAGAATTAAAAAAAAGACTTATTCGTTAAGAGCTTTTATAGATGACTTGATGCTGGTTATGGAAGATGCTTTAAGTGAGTTTGAAATATTAATGGGTAAATTAAATTTTTGGCACATTAGCAGTCTTTAATCTTAGTAATAATCAGAAGAGAAAGTTGTTAACAAAAACACAAAATTACAACATCAAAAAGAAGTGTTGAATAAAATAGGTTTTAAGATGGAGAAGGTGGTAAAAATACTTGGATATCATTATGACAAATGTGAATTGAATCTTATTTCAAATATTTTGCAATAACTCACACATGGAATGAAGTTAAAAAAGATACAAGAAAATACAATTGCCATTGCTGGGGAGAATCTCTGTGATTAAGATGAATGTCTTACATAGAATGGTATTTTTTGTTTCAGACAATATCTGTTTTGACAACTGGTGTACCATTTAAACAATGGCAGAAGGATATATCTAAATTTGTGTGGCAGGGGGGAAAACCATGAGTTAAATATAAGATGTTACAAGATGTACAATACAAGAAAAAGGAGAATTGGCTTTACCTGATTTGAAATTATGTTTTACAACTTGCTGTATAGTTTGGATGTACAATTGGATGGTATTGAAAAATAGAAATAAAAGGTTTTTAGAACTAAGAGAGCATGACTTGAGATTTTGTGAGGCGTGGATATTTATAATATGACAAAATTTTAAAAATCATTTTGTCAGCATGCCATACTGAAAATATGGAATAGATATAAAGTCAGATTGTGCCCAAAACACTTGTTTTTCTCAGCCCGAGAGTGTTCTCTAGATGAGAAATTATAAATAAGCACAAATGGCTAACTTATTATGAGATAGCATAGTTTTGTCAAGGGAAAATGTAAACTAGTACAAGAAAAGATCTTATGCCAGAAGGACATACTTGTCAACGATTTTCTTATATACAATGATTAAAAAGATTTAAAGGAGACAAAATAACATTTGGTTTTGAACAGTATAAGATTCAGTTTGAAACAAAACTATGTACAAATGTTGGATGTGTTGTTGCTAAAATGTATAAACTTTTACTGAAATTTGAAACAGAACCTACAAATGAAACAGTGAGAGAATATGTGGCTGAAAGGACTGAAAGTTACACGATGTGTTATAATCTTAAAGAGAGTTATTCTAAATGATATATTACAGTTATATGCCATTGGAGAAATTGTCTATAATGAATAAAGGTATTGAAAATTTATGCTGGAAATGCAAAGAACAAAAAGAGGCATTTCATCATGCTTGATGACATGTAAAAAAGCCAGAAAGTATTGGGTTCAAATACATACGCTACTTCAGAAGATGTTAAAGATTAATATACAATTGAAATCACAGGTTTTTCTTTGGGGACTGATGGAGAAACAGTGGGGGAAAAAATCATGGAACTTGCTTTCTATACATGATAACTGCAGCAAGATTTTTATATGGTTTAAAGATGTGCCATTACCCACAATGGAGAGGTGGATGATAAACATGATAGAATTTGCTGAGATGGTCAAATTGACTTCTTCGATTAGAAAAAAAGAATTTATTTATGTTTGTTGCTGATAGATAAAAATCCCTTTAGAGTTTTTGCGTGAAACAGAAAAGAAGGAACATGACTTATGATTTGATGATTAGAAAAAAAATGATTATAGAAAAATTGAGAGTCATGTTGTAACATTAGAGTAAGAGGTAAATTTATTCTTATATTTATAACTGTTATAAAGAAATCAGAAGCTACTTCTTTATATTTTCTTTTACTTCTTTGTTCTGCACTTTTGGCTATTTCCTTTTTCCCTGGCTATTTCCTTCCTTCCTTCCTTCCTTCCTTCCTTCCTTCCTTCCTTCCTTCCTTCCTTCCTTCCTTCTTCCTTCCTTCCTTCCTTCCTTCCTTCCCTTATTATACACTAGTTTGCATTAGCTTTTTAACAATTTCAATGAAATCATTTTTTTAAAAACAACAACAACCCTGCAAATTAGGTTGGGCTGAGAGGCAGTGAGTGGTTCACAGTTACTTGAGGCTTTCCATGGCTCAGAGGTAGCTAGAAACCTCTCCAAGTTTTTAATGGAGTACTTGAAACACATTGCCTCTGTTAAGTGAAACAGAATATTACATGAATATGTGAAAAATATATGTGAAACAGATCATGTCTCATAAATACTGATGAATATTCTATGTATGTTAAGCATTGATAAGTAAACATTCCCCACCACCAGCACCACTCATGTACTAAGGCCATTGCAAGAGGATTTCTCTATTCTCTGAAGGCAGTCAGCTGACAATCAGTGGGGAGATCTTGTTGACTATATCTTCTGCTTTTGAAATGTCCTCCCAGGAGACTCACTTGCTATTCATTCTCGTGTCTTTTTTGATAAACAATTTTGAGTTTGTGAAAAAATTCCTAATCTCTCTCTCAGCTGATCCTCCTGACATATTTCCCTCTTTCTCTTTTACACACACACACACACACACACACACACACAAACACACACACACACACACACACACTTTAATGCACTGTTTTAATTATGTGGTTACTCTTCATCTTCTGTTTTTATTGTTATCCGTTGGGTTTTAGATCTATTAGCAATGTGAATGCAAAACTAGGAGAATGTAGAAATATAAAAGCAAAAGTAGATGGCATTCCAGCCATTTATTTATATAATAAAGGTATACCCCAACTTCTGCTTAAGTTCTAGAGGAGAAACAATAGTTTAAAAAAATTAATTTGCTAGAAGCAGATCAATCAAAGACAGTAATGATAGCAGCATCAACCATCAACAAACAAGATATCCTTCTTAATAAAATCAATTTAATGCAGCAAATAAAAATACAAATCAATTTACAAGCTAAAAATGACTCACACACTCAAAGTCTTTCTAAACAAATATGAATTATTAATTTGATTCACACCCAAACATGTTTCACTATAGCAAAAATATGAAATAAAAATGCCAACAGTTACATCAGATGGTGTAATTATAAGTTTACATTAGTAATTATCACATCTATTATTGTCTGCTAAGTACAGGATATTTTCTTCCATCATTAAAAGTGGTTGGTGTATGTATGTGTGTGTGTGTATGTGTATGTGCATGTGTGTATGTGTGTATGTATGTATGTATGTATGTATGTATGTATGCATTATGTATGTATGTATATATATCCAATTTTTAACCCTGATCCAAAAATTATTATTCCAAAGAAAAAATTATTAAGGACAATTTATCCTTATCCTTAACTCAATAATCTGTAGTATTTGGATACCTGTCATATAATTGAAATTTGATGGCTAATAAAATTTGCAATTTGTAACATTTCCTACAGAAGAAGTCCTACTGAGTACAGTAGTTCATCTTCCAATTAAACTAGCATTGAGTTTACATGTGAATAAACATCTACTGCAGCGGCAATTTCCACTTTTATTTATTCCCCAAACAAAGAATATTCATAGAAAGATATTCCATCTCAGGAGATCCAGACCGCCGAGAGGTAAAATTTCCATCAGTTGATATTTAGATATAAATAGTTAAGGGCTGACTCAATGCAACACGCATCGCTCAAACACGGTATTCTTTGATAAGCTTATAGCTCAGAGGAAAGAGAAATACAGAGCAATCTGTTGCCCTCTTAATGCAATTAGCAGATTAAAGCTGTATTTCACTTCATTAAGATACTGACTGCATGCAGCATTAACTGATTATATGACGTATGCAGTGTTCCCCCTACAGTCCTCTCAGCGACACAGTGGAAAACAACAAGGGTAAGCCAAGCAGTTTACAAGTGAGCATCTGGTATTGACATTAGGAGCCGAACACAAGATCTACGTTGTAGTGTGCCCAAGGGGTGCCCTGGAAAGATGCACTACATACAAACGCGCAGGCTCATCTGAACAGCTCACTGCTGGCTGATGTCGATCCGCTTTGCAATTATGAAGCGCTGCGCTCCAGCTCCAGCAATACTAAAACAATACTCACCACCGCCACCATTTCAGCTCTCACATTTAAAAAGATCTGAGAGGAGACGCCAACATGCGCTCTAATCAAAGGGCAGCACTTGGTCTTCCGGGTTTCCATCTGGGCTTTTTCCTGAATATGTTTTTTTTCTCTCTCTCCCTCCCTCCCTCGATAAGAGCCGTGTGTGTGTGTGTGTGTGTGTGTGTGTGTGTGAAGGTCTAGTAGACTATAGCATACACCCTAGTGATTATTTCAATTTTCTCCTCCGATTATTCTTTCGTGGTCATCCAATCAAGCCCATCATGCCTAGATTTACTAGAGGTTTTTTTTTTTATTCATTTCCCCAATGCAGGAAGAAAGTAAGCTAATAACGTCCCACAGAGAGGGCTGTCAGACTAAATCCCTCAACTACTGAAAGCACTGCCTGGATAAATCTCACTTCACTTTCCATTCTGCCAACCACTTAGGGCAGGGCCCAGGGGAACTCTTCAGTTTATCCCTCCTCGCGCATTGTCACAAGCGCAAGCCAGAATGGCCCAATCAGGGCCAAGAAAAGAACAAACTAAAAAAGATTAATTCACAGATGTTCATGCATTTCACATACACTGTGCCCTATGGCCCGTTGCTAGGGCAACAGGAGACCACCAGTGTGTGCTTTATTGGCTTTATGAAGTGCGTCTCAGGGACTATAGGCCAAGAAATGCTGCATGATAATAGCAAGGCTTTTCAGAGCCTTGTTTTGTGTTTATCCACATTTAACCCTCAGAGTATTATTAAGCACATTGCTATGCACAGCCATGGTGCGCGCGCACACACACACACATACGCACAAGCACACACACACAGCAGTCAACATACTCATAAGTAGGGTGGGGAAGAGAGTCAGTTGCCAAATCTAAGATACATCGACATTATTTCCTAAAGAGAAATTTAGATAAGTCCATGATAAAATAAATTTGTATGGGGGTGAATTGCTCCTAATCCTTTTTTTTTTTTTAAAAAAAAAGGGGGGGAAGCCTTTATTCATTTAAATTGTTTTTTTAAATTAATCTAATCTGAGCTGTCCTCCTGCAAGTGATTTCAAACTCTCCAGTTGCCAGAAACATTTGGCATCGATGATATTGAACTTTAAGCAGTTGTTTCAAAAGTGTACAGGGTCTCTCTTCCCCCACCAATACCCTAATGCAGTGGCTTTTATCTAGAATCTTCCCTCCCCCCTCCTTTAATTTGTTTTTTCACACTCAACAGACAAGCAAGGGTTTAGGACTAAAGAGGTTTTGTTAGGGTCTTTTCCCATCTTCCTTGAAGAGGCTAAGGGTTAAAATCACAAATGTCACAAATCTTGGAGCAGCAGCCCCTATCAAGTGTTAATCCCCCCCAAAGGAGAGGGAGGGAGGAAAGGGGAGAAAAGAGGGCTAGCAGAATGGATCAATAGATTCACAGGAGAAATAACATGCAAAGACAATCATTTCCTGGGAAAGCTAAAGCCTAATGAGAATTTACTCTGCCTCTTTTCAAACAACCAGCTCTTTTGTGACCAGGGTTTCCTGACTGACAGGAACTCTGGGCCCCTTAATAGGATTTCCATATTATTTCCAACACCTGCCTAGAAGTTATTTGTTTACATTGAAGGAGGCAAGATTCTTAAATCAGACATCTGCTTCTAGTTCAGGCATATCTTAGGAAGCCATCTAGAAAGCAGCTTTGTTACCATGGTGACATTTTTATTTTCTTCCCTTTAGTTGGCTGGAAAAAAAAATCCATTAGCATTTCCATTTTTATTTTGTTCTTCAAAAGGCCAAATGTTGCTTAGGAAAATATAGTACTTCAAAAATTGCCAGAAGCAATGGGTCACCCAAGATGTGTTTGTTTAGCCTAATTAAAAGAATTAGGCATGAAAAACTGAAGAGGAAATAATTTAATTCCTTCTTATCAGATTTTTTCCAAATGGTGAACATTTAGAGCCCACTATTTTCCTCCACTATTGTTAAAGCACGTTGAATTAATTAGGGATCAGTTGATTTTCTGGAATTGCAAAAGTTAAAATGTCTTTTCTGAATCTACCATTCACAAAACAAAGAATTCTACTTCCTGTGATCTTAACCGATATTTACCATATGGGGGAAAGCATATCTTTTCACTGTATAGAAACATTCGTTAAATGGGTGAAGAAGACATGGCCTTACTAAATGTGGCTGTTGCCTGCAGGAACAATCAAAATAACAATGTGGTCCTTGGTGCTCTTGGAGCAGAGTAGTTTTCTTTCAGATGTTTCTTTACCAAACTGGGACACATCATCAGAACTGATGATGTTACCCCGTTTGATAATGAAATTTCTGCAAGGAAACCACCAAGCTCAGAGAGCACCAAGGACCCCAAAGTTCAACCATGAGCTATGAATATTTTCTTCTAGCAGTACAAAATAGTAATGTTGATGAATAGCAGCCACAGGTCCCACTTTTAATAAAAATGCAATATTTTAATATCATGGATAGTGAGCAAGTCCCTGTTCACTCTTAGAAATAAGACCAGCCACCATAAATTTTTAGTTCCCCATAATATGGTACATTAGTGTGCTGAAAGTAAACAGCAGAGGTCTTTAAAGGCAAAGGTCTTATGGTTCAATATGCTTTATATGTACAAATTTCCAGATTCAAAGTAAGTCCCTCCAGGAAAAGATGGGAAACATTCCTGCCTAAAACTCTGGAGAGATGTTTTGCATCACTGTCAATGATATTGAACTAGAATGATCAATAATCAGTTGTGATGTAAGTACAGTCCAAGCAAGGTTCCTTGAAGCACAGGAAAACAATGGCAACAACTTCTGAATATTTGCCAATAAATTTACTTGGACATTTCCACAATATCATGAGTAATCTTGATTGACTCAAAAGAGACTTACAGATTAATTGTAAAATTAATATATGAAAGAGAAAAAAAGAAACCACTTTAAAATTTGCCAAACAATAACATCTATTTCCTTGGGCCAGAGTAAAAAATATTTTTACTGCATTTGCATTGGAATATAACTATTCTCTTTTCATAAACTTTTTTATGTGTGAATAAGACACAGCACTTTTCAATATTACAACATAAAAGCTAATTGTGATAGTAAAACTATATGACAGTTTGGGTAATCTCAAGACACAGTTCAGTAGTTTCTTTCCCCTTTTTTCTTAGAAATAAACATTCGGAGGTAGAATATTTGAACTTGGCAACAGCTTACCCATTTTTAAAACAACTGTTTTACTCAATAAGCCTCATCTTATGCTCACCTTAATTCCGCTCAGTATATAGATGTGGATTCACATGATTAACTGATTCTTACGTTACACAACAAGGATTTCCCACAAATGGAAAGTTATGTCAGTCACATTAGACCTACTGTTCTCTTCACTACTTTTCTGTGGAGAGGATCATTCAGTAATGAGAATCCACATTCAGGCTGGGTTCATACATCAACATAAGCTATAGTTTGCTTAATCATAGTGTATGAATAAGCCAAAAATAGCCAGGTTCATGCATCAACCTAGGCCACAAACTATAGCATAGAAAATAAAGTGGCTAGATTCACACAACATAAAAATCCAAACCAAAACATTATACTGTGGTTTACTATGATGTATGAAAAAATAACAGTTGGAATTATTGGAAGCCCAGAAACAAATTTACTCACGTTTCAGTCCCTCACAGCCAATATCACATTCTGTTACTAGTGAACATATTATATTCAATATTGGAACTTAAGGCCTTTTAAGATGTTTGCCTTCTGGGTAACTATATCATCTGCATTCTGGGCTCCAATATCCAGATTCTTAATAATTCATTGACTAAGTATATAGTAAAATAAGTCATTCTAGATTATATGTTGTGATCCTTAAATAAACATTCCATGCTTACTTAATATGCATAAAACAGCATCAATATACAACAAACACCATAAGAAACACATGTAAAAAAAACACAAAACAGGTGGGGGTAGAAAGGTCAACTAACCAGACTGTAAATTAAATCACAATTTAAATACATGCATATATGTCTTTGTATGCATACATATGCATAGGACATTAAGTCAACAGGAAAACACATTTTGGGAAAAAATGCAGTGTTAGTTATTTAAGACAAACTAATATAAAAAACTAAAGCTTTGCTAATTAATATTTGCTACACTTCGGTGCTTGGTAGATGTGATGCTGAACAAGCTAGCTTGTCTCACCCAATCATATCATCAGTCCACTCAAGTTTCATCATCAGAGAATTGGCTGAGCCCCATAGATATTCATTCATCTGGTTCACAAACAATTACATTACAGATATTAGAGCACCTGTAACATTCCCCACAGTCTATATGCCCCAAGGCAGGTATCAATTAATGCCAAATAACATGTTGTACTGCGAGATCAGAATAAATTGAAATAAAAATAAACCCTAATTATTTTGCAGAAAAGGACCAGCCCCTCCTTTCCCAATATTAGAACTAATACTTCCTTCTAAATGAAAGGGTAATTCACCCTGAGTCTCTTTGCAAAACATTCTCCTGGAAATTCAGTCCTAAATTCATGTCATCCTTTGAGTTAGAGTAAATAGTAGCCTGCATGATAAATTGTGGGGTTCTTCGTTGTGGTTTCTGACCATCTGCCATATTTCTAAACAGAGAGCAAGACAATCACCAGACTCCTGGGCTCTTAAAATAATCTCTTCTAATTACACAGCACAATTTTCCCCGCACTCTTGTTTTTCTGATCTGATCATCAGAATTACTATTTCAAGAGATTCAGCTATGTTGAGCAGGGGACCAACGGAGCTAATCCCTACAAGTCCTGTGAGACCAGAGTCAATTCCCACTATTTCTCCGTACAAAGAAAAATAGCAGGGTTGTGCCATTTTAGCTTTTTTTAATTAAAAACAAATACATCTGTATTTCAAATTGTTAAATGGTATTCCACCTCTGCTCCGCTATGGAAACTAGTGCATCTCTACAGAATTCAAGGCACTATTTTCATTCAGCTGCATCACAAGAAATAGGTTAGATTTATAGTAGGCCCAGACTGTTTTATGTCACCTTGTTCAGTCTCTCAACAGCATTACAAGTCCTCACAAAATATATGGCTACAGTTTCCTATTTCTGTCTGAAAGACAAATAAGACAAAAAGCATTCGTAGATGAATAGATTTCAGCTGCTCCCCAAGTGCCTTGCTAAAAAATCTCCCATAATATTTTGCACTATCAGGAATTTCTTGCGCTGTGAGACAACCTTTGCAAATCTTCCCTTCACCCATCAAGGTTGCTGCAGTTCATTGGAGCATAGATAGATTTGATCCCCACAATTTTTCTTTATCCAAGTAGCCTCTTGTTCTTGCAACCATGGTGTACTATATTAGTCACATGCATGGCGGTTCTCTCTACATACACATCGATATCTGCTACAACTGTAGAATCCTATTGTCCAATTATGCATCCAACGATTTCACCACTAACTCATACAATAGGTCTGACAGCAGTGTGTTTCCTCTACTGCCAGCAGCTAAGTTCATTGGCGGCCAAATCCTCATAATTTGACCAGAGTCACACTGCAACTTGTTTAGAAAATGCAAATTTAACTGGCGTCTCTTCTATTAATACTGCTGAATATTTTATACAAACCTGCACTATACAAAACAACCATTGAGGTTTCAAAGACAGGATTGGATCTAATTAGATTTTCCATTTAATGGTGAATGGTCAGTAGCATGGCATGGAATAAAAAAATCTTGTCTAGCAAAATATTTGCAGCTTATTATTGTAGAAAAGGCCTTTCAGATATTCAAAACCATTGTGAGTTTTGAGGCTAGAAATTTATTATTATTTAGACAATGCCAGGCGGAACCTGACGACAAAGACAAACGGCCCCCTTGAAGTCCATCCACTCTTATCTGGTACCAATTTGTCTTAACTGTTGGTAGATCAAATTCTAGCGTATGTTTGCATGGAATAAATTTGCAGTGATTTTAAACTCTGTCCTGGCTCCTGGTTTCTTGTGCCAGGTATAATGACTGATGTAGTATTTAAGCAATGGCAAAAATATATTTCCAAAGTTATTTGGCAAGGCAATCTGATAGCCCTAGTGCCCCTCTTTCTTCAGCATCCTGCAGCAGTTAGTAGTTGACTTCTTTAGAAAGTTTCACAATGGCTGTAGGGTCATGGGAAAAATATGTATTTGAACTAAGACAGCTTTAAGGAAGCAAAAGCTGAGTGCAGAAAATGTGTTGCATCCTGCTGGTGGCCTTCTTGACACATATATATTTATGCACCCCCAGGAAGAGCTTTTGACAGTTTAGTGAGCATAAACACACCTCCCTAATTTCCTCCAAATCGCTCATCACCAATATTCTTTATTCCCTGTATAGATCTCTTTCAAGCTGCATATTCATCACTGCATAATGGCTTAACAGCACTTAATCAGTAGACTGGCTTGCCTCCAGAAGTTATAGGTATTCCATCACTGGAGGTTTTTATGGAGAGATTGGATAATCATTTGTCCAGGATGGTTCAGGGTCTCTTGCTTGAGCAGGGACTGGACTAGAAGACATCCAAGTCCCTTACAATTCATTATTCTGTATTCTATTCTGTATATGTTAATCCACATGAGAGAGGATCTATGTAATCAAGGACAGCATAGATAGGCAAGTGCCAATATTTAGATCACATTGTTTTTTGAAGAATAAAAGCATCAGAGGTTTAGTGATTGGACAGGCAAGGGTATTATTTCCCATGGCTTTACTGGACCTCAGTAATCCAGTGTTTCTCCTTTAATAGTCAATTCACAAGTGCTAAGGACAGAATAAGGAATGACATGGTTTCAAAAACAGCCTAGCAGTACATGCTGAATGCATGAAGAACATTTCATGCACAAGGAACAAGAGCCATACTATTTTCTACATAATCATTTGGAAGTAAATTTCACTATGTCCCATTGCTTTCTAAAACTCATATTACTCATTTCATCAGCTAACTTAACTGATAGAAACTCAGATTTACAGTGAGTAAAATTAAAAAAAAAGATATGTAAGGATCATTCTAGTTTATCTGAACTATGCTATATATATCAATTTAAGATTTAAGAAATCTTTAACCCTTCTTTTTAAAATGCTCAGAAAAAATGTCTATCCATTTTTATGATGAATAATTAACATCCTACTTTTCTTTAAGATTTTGCATTCTAGCTTAAAGATACCTCTTCATGAATTTCATTGAATACATTGCCTAAATAGTTTCAGTTACATAGCAACTCATAAATGAAATATGTAATAATAAGCATTTAGTTCTTTTGCTACTTCACAAATTCTTTTTGGGGGGAGAATTTGTGTGTGTGTGTGTGTGTAGAACTTAGTAATAGTGTAAGAATAACATAAAAGGGAAGGAATTAATGACAAAGTTGACAACCATGTGATGAGGGCAATAGCACTCTTCCAAAATATTAGAACATAAATATAATTGGACAGGTTTCTCTCCTTTGCATACCAGTGAGTCGCTTACCTTAATTATTTCACTCTTACAGCAACACCTAAATTTACATTTTATGAGCTGTTCTAAAATCTGCCCTGCTTAATAATCTGTATCTTGAAGAAAACACTTGAAAGCGTCTCTCACAATTAAACCCAGCCACAACCTTGTATAAATCAAACTTTTGCTACCATATCAAAATGTTACACTGGGGCTGCATAATGTTGCCCACATCCTCATTACATGGTACACTAATTACTACCAGCAGATTCAGAATTTTCTGCACATTAGAGGCTTTTAGAGAAGCTATAAAAAATTTCAGGCACCATTAATTTAAATTTGTATTGAAATTTCCTTTTGACAGATGGCCAAAAATTACTTATTATTTAGAGCACCAGAGCTGCCTGTTTGCACATTAGAAGAGGAAAGGGAAAATTAAAAGCAAGCAGGAAATTTATGTCACGTTCATTACCTGTTAAATGTTAAGGAGCATTATCTTGCATGAATAAATTATTTCATACAAGCACACAGTCTCCAGCTGCTGGCAACTGGCACGTTCTGGCCAATAAAAACCATCTCAAGTCACATAGCAGACAATCATAAAAAGGCTTTCTTAACCAGGAGCCACTTAAGAGAGAACAGATCAATAGAACAAGCAAACTAACTGCTACTCTGGGTATTATGGATAACATTTAAAGAAATTAGCAAACTATTTCACCTTGCAAAGCTGGCAACAAGCCCTAGATGCAGAGACAATCCAACTTTGCTACTTGATGGCTGTACAAGACAAACATTTATTTATAGCTCTCATTGTCTAATAAATCAGTGGAAAAAGAGTTGTACTTTGTATGCTGTCACACTGGATGCCCACCTAATGGTTTAGAAAGGAAGAACCCAAATAATGACAGGTGAATTAGTCTCATCTACCAAACAATGACACACCTCATTGGTTCATTTCCATTGCCCTTTCTTGACTTTTTGAGCATTGCTGGCCAGCAAGCAAGAGAATTTATACACACTCACAATTCACGCAGCAATTTATTAATATGCCTTTCTTAGGTTTAATTTCAAAGTATATGTAACCATAAATTTTCAGTACTCCTGCCCTGGAAAAAAATGAAACAAATAACCAGCCAAGCATAGCAGTTCATAATATTTAGCCTTTAAAGAATTTACTGTACAAAGTTTGCTATTTTAATCCAAGAGCCTTGCACATCCTGCTATGGAAAAACACATGGAAATAGTTACAGTTACTTGTGATCTAATAGCAGTAATCCTTGACTTGCAACCATTCATTTAGTGACAACATTAAGTTACAATGGCACTGAAAAAAGTGACTTGACTGTTTTTCACACTTCTTACCACTGCAGCATCCTTGTGTGTCACATGATCAAAATTTGGACACTTGGCAACTGGAAGGTATTTATGATGGTTGCAGTGTCCTAGATATGATCACCTTTTGCAACCTTCTGACAAGCAAGGTCCAAGGGGAAGCCAGAATCACTTAACAACCATGTTACAAACTTAACAAGTGCTGTGTCATTTAATAACTTTGTCAAGAAAGTTAAATCAAATGGGGGCAAAATTTAATTAACAACTGTCTTACTTAGCAACAGAAAACTTTGGCTCAATTATGGTTGCAAGTCAAGAGTACCCTTTAAAAGTACGATAAAAAGAAGTTATTCAGTTGTATATGATTAGCTGCCTAGTAGTTGCCTGACAACTACTGGTTTGGCATTTCTGAGTAACCAGAAAAAATGGAAGAGCCATTATGAATGGCTGAAAGATGCAGTTTCTTGATTAGTCACAAGATGCCTTACTGTGGGAAGAAGGGGGTGTCAATATTTATATTAAAGACATAATATTATTTGGAATTAGAAGGTTGCACGTTCTAAGAAAACTGAAAAGTGTATTCAGCATTCATTAGGCAATTCATTAAGTATTTATACACCCCCATCCGAAGCAAATGAAAAAAATAGCAGACTTTAATCTCCTAATACATAGGAAAATAAATTTGGCACATAACAAATATAAAACATTAACAAAACCATAGCAAAAGCAGTAAATAGCACATTAGTTCATTAATCCAACACCTTTCTAAAGTTCAAAAAACAGACAACCTGGCCATACATACAGGGGATGAGTTCTAAGAATGAAACTTCACAACAATGAAAGTCTTCAGACTTGCTACCTCAATCAGACCTCAAAGGAAAGTCAGGATGCATTCAGCACATGTCACCACTGAAGGGGACAGTTGATAAGATGTATTCTTTACATCAGGGGTCTCCACCCTGGAGCCACAGCCCACGAAGGGACCGCAGCCTATTCGGAACTGTGAGAAGAAAAGTCAACCGTAGCTGTGTCACAGGGACATGTGATGGCCTCTTGTTATCGTTTGACAAGCAAACTCAGATTCACTTAACAATCAGGTTACTAACTTACCAAGTGCAGTGATTCATTTAGCAATAGTGGCAGAAATAGTCATAAAATGGGGCAAACTCACTTAACAAATGTTTCACTTAGCAACATAAATTTTGGGCTCAATAACTCAAGGACTACCTGCATGTTTGTGTGAGGGCATGTTAAGTTTCTTTTTCCACAATCTGGAAGGACATTTTTAGACCTTGTTCTTTGGGAAACTGGTTTATTTGTAGGTTGGCGCCCCCCTCTCCCTTCCCTCCCCCTCCTTCCTCCATTCCCTTCCCGCCCTCTCCCTCTTTTTAATCTGTCACTGCTACACATACTGAAAATTGTTGCGGATTTAAAACTGACAGTTCCTATCAGTTTGTAGCTATTAGGAACCCTGAGGTTAACTGTGAAGTTGACAAGAACAAGGTCAATTCTACTCTGTTATAACATAACAAAACCAGCAAAGGATTGATTTGGGGATCAAGCTTCAGACCTTTGTCATCATATTAAAAAAAAAGAGAGAAAAACCAAGAACTGGTAAACTGTGAAACCATGAAGCCTCCACAGAACAGCTGTTAGGTATCTCATTTCTCTACCCTTCACCTTGTTAACGAAAACCCATTTCCCTCATCTGTAAACACACTCATAATTCCATGATCAACTCAAAAGCACAACTTCAGTGATTTATACTACGTACAAGTACTGTAGTTTTTGACTTAACAACAGTTCCCTTAGTGACCATTCAAAGCACTGAAAAAATGACTTATGACCGTTTTTCACACTTATGACCATTGGAGCATCTCCATGGTCACATGATCAAAATTCTGATGCTTGACAACTGGTTCATATGGTTGTAGTGTCCTGGGATCATGTGATCAGCTTTTGCGACCTTCTGACCAGCAAAGTCAATGGGGAAGCAAGATTCATTTAACAACCATGTTGCTAAATTAACAAATGCAATGATTCACTTAACAACTGTGTCAAGCCAGGTCGTAAAATGGGGCAAAACTCATTTTACAAATGTTTCACTTAACAACAGAAATGTTGTGCCCCATTGTGGTCATAAGTTGAGGACTACCTGTGTCAGGTATATACAATAAATCTAGGTACCTGATTAATATCTGTTCTAACGTGCAGAACTGGACTTTTTAATGTAATATTTTAGAAGAGTGGAGGGGGGCAGAGTTAAATAAGCCACCAGCCTAGAGATGTCACAGTCCCACAAATGGCCTAAACACAACCCCTCTTGAATTCCATTAACCTTTATCTGGTGCCAAGTTAGTACTGAACTTTATTTGACTAGATTCCTGTATATAAGCTTGATAATAAACTGCAACTTAATGTAATATTCTTTGTGCTTGACAAATACAGACTGAGAAGTATGAGAAACAATATGAGGACTAGAGAAAGTTTGCTGTTTTTATGATGGAAACCAGCATTTTCTTCTTCCATCCTCCCCCCTGCCCCCCCCGATGCTTTTCCCCATACTTTTTCCTTGCTCAACCTAAACATCAATTATTTTTATGCAACTAAAAACCTTTATTATCTAAGTTTTGTTTGCCAACATTGTATCTTCTTTGGAACATTGGCCTAGTCACTGCGATACATAGCTTAATTATGTCCAAATTAAATAATAGCTGTCTTACAAAAAATGCCAAATAATTAACTCAAGAGAAGAGACATTGCATCCATACATGAAGTATTGCCGTGACTTTCCGTTCTCTGCTGTTTGCCCTTTTTGTTCTTATTTTTTATTTATTTCAGCCAGCCTTGAGCATTGCCCAGAATAGGCAGAATATAAATATTAAAACAAACAAAGATAGTATTGGCCTTTAAATGCTATAACCTATATGAGTTCTGTTACCAATGGAGACGAGATTGGCTTTTTCCCATCTATGGATCTCCTTCAAAAGAACCAAAATGAAATGTAGAATCCATTCTGGATGTGCAGTCTGCTCTCAAACGTTGATGGCATAAAATGTTGATGGCATGAAATTAATTCATTTTATGCTCTGCCAAAGCTTTTTCTGATGTCCTTATGCCACAGGAGTTGGCGGGTTCGTTGGTTTTGTTTAGAAAATAAAGATTTTTAATTTATTTTCTGGCTTAAGTAATTTTACTGTGCTTTGGGCAGAATTTTATTTGTTGCAGCCTTTTTTGTTCTTTGATTAATGAAATTGTCTTAGTATTTATATTTTCATATTAGTCGCTATTGAAACTAGTTGGCAGAAACATTGTTTTAAAAACCCACAGACTTCAGAATGATTAAAAGGACTTTAATATTTTGCTTTACATCGTATACAAGCTGAGATGTCCCTGCTTAGCAATAGATTAGTGCCAGATCTAGGGTGCATTTCTGACTAAATATTCTGAAAGGCAGTGTTTTGTACCGGCCTGTTGAAATATAAATAATCTTCCAGATGCCAATGCTAACCCCACTGAAATATGCATTATAGGGCTCATAGTATGGGACTTAAGCCATTTAAAAGATAAAAGTCATGCCCATGATATATTTATTCTCTGCCATTTCAGCCCTTGTGGAAACATACACTAGAAATAAGAACTCCTTGGAGATTGATAGACAGGAAGACTTTGATATGAATCTTTCCTGCCATGGAACACAAAACATCTCCCAGAAGGATCTTCTTCTCCTGCTTTATTCCCCAGGAAGTTTCTGACAACAGCAGATTGTATTTTTAAAAATTAGCCAACAAACAAGAATATATATATTTATTTCACTCTCTGACCAACAGATCGTTCAGCAATGTATCTTATATTAATATTTACAATGGTGTTGAGGGATTTTCATGAATGGAAGGAATGCAAGTGTGGGAGGTCCAGAGTTGCAAGAGCCAGCCTGCTTTCAGCTGCTGATAGCAATATCAATAGCACTTAAACTTATATCCCAGTTGATAGTGCTTTTACAGACCTCTCTAAGTGGTTTACAGAGTCAGCCTATTGCCCCCAACAATCTGGCTCCTCATTTTACCCATCTCAAAAGGATGGAAGGCTTAGCCAACCTTGAGCTGGTGAGATTTGAACTGCTGAGCTGCAGTTAGCAGTCAGCTGAAGTAGCTTGCAGTACTGCACTCTAACCACTGCACTACCTCAGCTCTTCTGCATTGATTTTCTTATGCAGAATGAGGCCACTTTTCTCCACTCTCTGCACAAGGGCTTGAAAATGTTCTCCTCAAGTGATAACAATACATCTTCATAGAGGTTCTTCACAGTAGATGTGTTAGAGCCCTTTCCCAGTGGAAAGGATTTCTGATCAGAACAAAAGTAGAAGCATCTCAAGGAGGAGCCAATGTCGTGACGATACAGATGTACGGTCTTGATGCTTGAGACCGTTGCCGATACTTTTGTGCTGGGTGGTCCAAACGGACCTAAACCGTCCTATAGAAATGGTGAACATAAAGAATATGTCTTGCTGATCTCAGGGACATCGCAAAGTCCCTGATCGATCCAAGAAACGTTCTTCAAGCCAACGACAAAAAGTCCAGCCCCAGGCTGGTGAAGTTGGGACAGCTCCAGAACAGAAGGGAAGCAGAAAGAGAAAGTGTGTCCATCTGGTGAGGAAGCTTTACTGTTTTGGAAAAGACTGCCCCAAAATTTCTTTTTTAAAGTTAAATTAAATCCGAAATCAGAAGAAAATAAGTGGTTGAATTGGATTGCTATATTGGATTGCTTTGGATAGTGTGTTTCTGTTTCTTTGTAATTTTACTTTGTGGATTGAAGTGCTCGCAACTTTTTTTTTTCTTAAAGAGAACGGATCAGTTTTTCTTCTATTTTTTTATTTTTATATTTTAACCTATGGATTAACATCTTCTTTATTTCAACAGGGACTTTTATTACTTGTTATTAATTCCATTTAAGAACTTTGTTTCTTTTAAATTTGAAATAACATTAGAGAGTGGGAAACAATACTGCCACTTGGAGGCTGGAGACTTGAGTTTTTGAAACAATACACGTTCCCTTTTCCTTTTGATCTCACTGACTTTGTATCTCGAGGCTTGGCAACTTGTTTATAGAAAGTAATAAGAAGTGATAAGAAACAAGGGCACAAATTGTTTTTAAGGTGCACTTTAAGAGTCTTACTGGCAGTGGGAGAGAAAAAGAAACAGAATCTTCTTTTTTGAAGATCATAAATGAACTTGTGTTTAAGCTAATTTAATATAAGAAGCCTTGAAAGCCAGAGTGGCAGTATCTACCAGCTTGCCAAAATGGCACAACATTCAAAAGAAACAATAACTTTGCAAAACATCTTGGCTGGAATTCAAAATTTATTAGAAATAACAGAGAGAATTGAGAAGAAGATGGAAAAAATAGAGTTTATAGCAGCAAAAAAATGATGGGGTCAGAGTCCCAAAAATTGAAGGGGAAAATGATTATAAAGACAAGACAACTGATTACCAATGGAGTGAACGTGGTTGAAAGAGGGAAAAGGGGAGTATGGAAAAGGGAATTAGATTGACAGGAACTATACCCCGGATTTCAAGGCATGGAAGAAGAAAAAAGAGAAAAATGATGGATTTGAGGAGAGAGAACTTCTCAGAAGCAAGATTGACAAGCAAAGATAAGCTGATTAAAATGGCAGATGGAGGGCATTGAGATTACTTAAGTGATGCTACAAGCAATAAGCTGCAGAGAGAAGTCCACGAAAATTTTATTAAGGAAATAAATAGATCAATTCCACAAATGACAAAAGAAATAAGACTATATTATTACTAGAAGGATGCAGGCTGATATATGAAAGTTGATAATAAAAAATTAATTAATTTTAGTAATTAGTGATTAGTAATTTAGTAATTTCTAGAGTGCTATGTTAAATAAATAATTAATTGATATGGATAACAAGGTACATACATGTGTTGGTTGGCGAATGAATTTTTGTTTATGATTAATATACATAACAATAACAATGAAATTACAAGGGATATAGTAATATATATATATATATATATATATATATATGTATGTATGTATGTATGTATGTATGTATGTATGTATGTATGTATGTATGTATACACATATACATATACATATATATGTTATATTTGTCGTGATGGACTCTTGTGATGAGCCGATTGACAGATAATGGAAGCAGTTAGCTTCCTCCCATAATTGGGGCATACCAGGGGCTGTGACACTAAAAATATATATATATATATATATATATATATATATATATATATATATATATATATATATATATATATATATATATATATATATATATATATATATATATATATATATATATATATATATATACACTTTGTTAACAAACATAATTAATTTTTATTTAGAACATGCTATAAAGGGGTAATGTTATTAGATGATATTAGAAATAATTAATGAAATGCTACGATGTGCTTGTGTTTTTTTAATTTTGCACTATTTCATGCAAAAGGATGTTAAAACAACCACAGTCAAATGAGAAGCGTGGTATGTTGATAGTAAGATATATAAAGATTTTTGATTTAAAATACATAATGTGATTTGAATTATAAGCAATGACTGTGGAAGAGATGCATGAAAGTTATTTGTAACCAATCGACACATTTCTACAATATGATTAGTGATTAGTAATTTAGTAATCTTTAGAGTGATATGTTAAATAAATAATTGATAATGATAACAAGGTACACACATGTGTTGGTTTGAAGAGAGGAAACCTTATATAATTAGCAAATGAATTTCTATTAATAAATAACAATTATAATAATAACAATGAAATGACAAGGGATATACTTAACAATATATATATGTACTGGCTCAATAAAAGGTATTGGGGTAAATAGTTAACAGCAACTTGGAAAAGAGGATTAGAAATTTTGTTATCAATCATAATTAATTCTTACTTAGAACATGTTATAAAGGTGTAAAGTTATTGGATATTAGAAATAATTAATGAAATGTCATTATGTGGTTGTGTTTTTCAATTTTGGATGATTTTATGCAAAAGGACGTTAAAACAATTATAGTCAAATGAGAATTGTGGGATGTTGATAGTAAGATATATAAAGATTTTTGATTTAAAATACATAATGTGATTTGAATTATAAGCAATGATTGTGGAAGAGATGCATGAAAGTTATTTGTAACCAATCGACACACTTCTGTAATATGTAACGAAAGATTATTTTATTTTATTTTTCTGTGTTGTGTTTGTTTGTCTAACCAAAAATTAAAAAAAAATTCTTTAAATAAAAAAGTAGAAGCATCTCCATGCCAACTGACAATGGAAAACCCTTCTGATGCAATGGTGGGCAGCTGCTGGTTTGGGGCAAACGGGTAGTTCCAACTGGGCCCACCCAACCACCCTAGTGATATTTGGGCCATATATTGCCATGTTTTTGGAGCCATGCATGGGCTCACATTTCCGGTGCTAGGCGAACCAGTTGTAACATTATGTGATGCCCACCTCTGTTGTGATGACATGGTACCTAACAAGCTCAGATTCCAGCAGTGAATTTTCACTTTTATATAGTGTTTTAAAATTGTCTATCCAAGACTAATCAATATGGATATCACCACCTAGTTACCATAATAACTTTTCCTATGCTTTAGTTCAAATTGTAATAAATGCACTGCAATTCTTTTAGCCCACTCCTTCCATCTGTGAAATAGAATCTTACCTTTATGGAGTCTCTGTCTTCAGGCAGAACAGCAGCAGCAACATGAGCAAAGGAGAGAAGGAAAGAGACAGAGATAGAAGGTATTTTATATCAGACTGTGTATTTCTTCTCTCTCCAAAAACATACCACAACCTTAGTCTCCGTTAAAAGATAACTGGCGTTTTTTTTTATAAAGTTAATTATTAAGCGTGCACAACCAATGTTTAAAGTTGATTCCATTAACCACACCTGGTCGATCAAGAGCCTTTGAAAGATGCTATAGCAGTAGCACAAAATTATATAGGATTGAGCATCTTTTTCAAAGATAATTGTAAACCAGTTGCATGCTTATTTCTGCATTTGATCCTTATTTCTTAGCACATAGGCATCCTCAATCTTTAATGTTTAATAACACTACATTTCCAAATTGTGACCTATGTATTATAAAACACCAAAATGTTACAGTTATTTAATTACACACACTGAGATACATTGGTATGATTCATGATCACATTTTCCTGGCATCTTTCTCCTCCTCCGTTATTCCATTGTCATGGAACTAAAGATGCCTTCTTTTTCATTTAGACAATTCACAGTTTTTTGTATCCATTATTATTGTATATTAACTAACCCTATTGCACACATGAACATAATAACTGGCAATTATTGGCCACTTTCTCCTGTGGAAGTAGAGTAAGAATTGGTCAAGTATGGCTGATCTAGATCGGTCCTTGCAAAATGAAGTCGGTTTCAAAAGATGCCATAGCAGCTTACAGAGACTTTGTATGAAGCTGAATGGGACATGGGATAGTCACTTTGACTCACAAGATTCTTTGGAGAACCATGTATGAGGTTGGAAACATGGTTTTGATCTCAGAGATCAGATTGTCTCCTATTATTTAAAACAGGCTGGACATTTGTAGAGAAGAATCCAAAGTCAGAGAGAATCCCCCTTCAATGAATAAGATTAGGGCTTCTCAATAAAGATTGCAAACAAAAAGTGATAGAGTTGATTACCTCCCATTATTAAAACAGGTTGGACATTTGTAGGCAAGAATGGCACTTTCTCTTCAGTTCCACTTACTGGCCAACCAGGCTTCAGAAGAATCAAGAATGAACCCTTAATCTTTCTCCATTAAATAGGCAGGGCTCTGACCCAAAACCTCGAGTCTAAAATAGACAACTGGAGAACTAAAAGAATGCCCTTTCCAAATCTTTTGGCTAGCTTGAACCAAGTGGTGAAATTCATTTTTTAAAAATTACCGGTTATGTGGGCATGGCTTGGTGGGCGTGGCAGGGAAAGGATACTGCAAAATCTCCCTTCCCACCCCACTCCAGGGGAAGGATATTGCAAAATCTGGATTCCAACCCTACTCTGGGGCCAGCTAGTGGTGGTATTTGCTGGTTCTCTGAACTACTCAAAGTTTCCGCTACCGGTTCTCCAGAAACTGTCAGAACCTGCTGATTTCACCCCTAGCTTGAACTATAGCTCCCATACTTCCCAACTCAGATTGACAGCAAGACTGATCTAGAAAGTTACTAGAAAGGAAAGGAAGGAAAGGAAAGACTCAAGGATCTTGGCAAGGACCTTGTACCTTTTAACATCTGAAGCAACTTTCTCTGAAAGCTGAAACCTAGAAAACAAATCTTACCTCTTTGGTGATCACTATCGTGATGCTTCTTTTCATCTTTGATTGGAAGGTGGGACTGCCCCCCAAGGGCACTTGACAAGGCTAGGAGGCCCGCACTGCTGCCAATGGGTGGAATGGTGGGTGGCTGCAATCCGGAAGGATGTGGAGTGAGAGGCACTGGAAGGCCATGTCCATGTGATAAATGTTGGGCCTGGAGTTGCTGCTGCTGTGAAAAATTAAACAGAGTTATTGCATTTGTTCCAAGGAAGAGAAACTTTCAGGGTGGCTAACTATGTGCAGGTCCTGGACTCAGGTGTCTTCAAGGGCTGTCAACTAATCAATGATCCTGATTTGCTACAAATTATTCCAACCCTTGAAAAAACAAAAGGGGCAGAAACACAGTGTTCATGAGAATAAGGAATGGATGCTTATAACCAAAGCTTAATGCAACACCTGCATTAAACAACAACTCTGGCTCAAGTCAAGATTAGGGAGAAGACGCTGCAATATTATTCACTCCATGATATTATTTTTTGGGGTCTATATTCAAAAGGAAAATAACACCTTGCCATCTGAAGTGAAACTCCTTCAATCTTATTTTTTCAGAAACAGTCTTTTAAGGACATCGAAAGTCTAATAAAAATGCACAAGTTGACTATCAAGGCAGCCATTAGGTTTTGCTTTTAATTTATTTATTTATCGAAGGAAAAGAAAGCTGAAAATTGAGAAAGCAAGCATTAAGCTGTTCTCCCCAAGCAGCCACCCAGCATGCAGCAAGAGTTCATTTGAAAAAAAGGAAACCTGAATTAACAATCCAGAAAAGGAAACTGGTTGCAGCCACCGTTTAAAGTCCTTTAAGTGTCCTCAGCGGTACTTGAGCAAATTACTAAAGAAAATCTAATGTAGCAAGGCTTGGGTCCTCCTGTAGGCTTGCTCAATAATGCTGAAATAATTGGGCACTCTGTGCACGTTTAGTGATGCTCGAATGAAAAGCTAGAGGCCTGCCCTTGTACTCTTCTCTAGCTGCTGACTCTGTGTTGTGACAGGTTTATTTGAGTGGGACTGCGATGCATGCACCAGTAGCTGCGCTGACAAGAGTTTAAAGTCATTTTTACCAGTACACTGGCAACACATAGAGAAAGCCCTTGAGAGGTTAGAATTGGAGTGCTTGACCTCAGCCCAAGCTGCTTCAAGCTCTCTGCTGTACTAACCATTGTGGCCTAGATGGTTTGTTGATGTCGCTGCTGAAGGAGAGGAGGGTGGGAGGAAGGGAAGGAAAGTGGGTTGAGGGAGGGTTTATGTCACACTCAATCTCCCCGAACAGGGAACTTTTTCACTTCATACTTGCACCTACAATAATTCGTAAGATGACTTTAAAAATCGGCTTTCGCTTTCCCAAACCATGTTATTTAAACAAAAGAACTCTAATTTTGCTGTCTCTCCTTCCTTCCTTCCTTCCTTCCTTCCTTCCTTCCTTCCTTCCTTCCTTCCTTCCTTCCTTCCTCCCTCCCTCCCCCTTCCTTCCTTCCTTCCTTCCTTCCTTCCTTCCTGTTTTCAAAAGAGGGCGGGCCAACAACTGTCTTGCTATACATTAAAAAAATACACCCACTCCTTTGCTTCAAAACTCTTCCAATTTTCCCCATGTATTCATTTTTTAACCCCTCCTAATTGGGTTTACAATCTGTCAAACCAACATTATTCTAAAGTTTGGGAAAGATTAATCAGTGCTTAGTTTTTGTTTAAATGAAAACGTATGCTTTAGCCAAAGAAATAAATTCAAGCCAAATTTCCTAAAGTTAGCCAACAGTGGGCATCTGTTCAAATTAATATTAAATCTTAAAACACCCGCAGAATTACCAGGCCAATATTTCAAAGATATGAATTTAAGTATTTAATTCAAGCATTTCTGCTCCGTTAAATCAGCCCATCCTACTATCAATGCAAAACAATACATTCCACTCTCCTCTGCTCTAGTCAATAATGCATAAATATTATATTGGGCTTTTCCAAGCCTTCACCTAATTGCAGCCCAAGGGCAGTTTTTCCGCATTTACTGACTAAAGAATTTCACCTTATTCTTCCCAGAATTCATCACTGTACCATTTTGATGGACTGATCATAATCATCATCATGAGCAACATTTGAATTGATCCTCCCCCATCCCTCTGTTATTCTTGTAGAATAAATGTATTCAACATGATAATTAAATGCTTTATAATTAAGGCAATCATTTATGGCTTTATTTTCTGGAATCAAATGTTTTAAGTAATATCTTTAAACCAAGGGCACATTAAGCATGGCACATTTTACCTTATAAAAAAAAACCTGGATGGCTATTCCAGGTTGGATTACTGCAATGTGGTTTACATGGGGCTAACCTTGAAGATACATGAGAGCTACAACTGGCCCAGAATGAGGCAGTGTGTGAAGCAGAGGTGGTATTCAGCAAGTTCTGACCAGTTGTGGAGAACCGGTAGTGGAAATTTTGAGTAGTTCAGAGAACCGGTAAATACCACCTCTGACTGGCCCCACGCCCATCTGTTATCTGCCTCCAAAAATCCCAGCTGATTGGGAGGAAATGGGGATTTTGCAGTAACATTCCACTGGAGTGGGGAGGGAATAGAGAATTTATAGTATCCTTCCTCTGCCACGCCCACCAAGCCACGCCCACAGAACCGGTAGTAAAATATTTTGAATCCCACCACTGGTATGAAGTTTACTCATATGACATCTCTGTTGTGTGAGTTGCACTAGTTCCCAGTTTCCCTATGGATACAATTCAAGGTGCTGGTTTTGCCTATAATGCCCTATGTGGCACAAGGCCAGGGGCCACCTCTCCCTAAAGGCATCAATTCGTCCTATTGGACCAGATAGGAGGGCATGTTCCTAGCCCCTTCCCTTAAATACTGCTACCTTATGGGATCCAGGAAGTGTATCTTTTCCATGACAGACCCTGCTCTGCGAAATACCCTTTCCCTTAAAGTTTGGCAGCCCTCTATTCTCCTAGCCTTCCAGAAACTACTTAAGATCTGGCTTTACCTCCAAGTGATAGGAAAGGGTGAATTGGATGAAAGGCTTTAACAAGGATTTGGGAAGCTTAACTTCCATGCCAGTTTTTTAATGCTCATGTTTTTAGTAGATATATGAATTACATTGTTGTTTTTTTTTTGTTGATTGGGAGACACCCAAAATTCAATATAAGATGAGCAGTTACACTATGTTTTCAATAAATAATAAATATTTTGAAGTATTTTAAAAGAAATATGTCCAATTTTCCCCCTGTGCAACTTTCATATTTGACAAGAGAGCTTAAATGCATTCATAAATATCTAAGTATCAGTACATGGCATGCAATTCATTCCATCCCTAGGTACAAAAATCTAGAAATAATAAACCAGGCTGACATTTGGTATATTTGAAGGAAAAGCATACGAAGGGGAAAAGAATCTTTAAAAGTTTTTAACATTGATTTCACTGTCATTTCCTAATGTGAAATCTGAAATATTGATAACGGAAGTTTGGAGGATGCCTTCTGCCCGTATCTAAAAAGTTGGCGAATTTTTTAAAAAATGTGCATATATCCTATGGACAAATTAGCTGATAATGTTCTCTAGTTGGAGTCAGCACATTCAGAAGCCAATTTTCCTGGAAAGTATTCAGGTTTCTACTGGATATTTTCCAGCCAGCACCATGCCAGAGTAATCTAGTGCTTTTTCCCTTACAGACCCTGAAAGCTTACTGCCATTATCCAAACAGTCCTAACATCCTCTTCCAACTCAAAGACACTTTAGTGTTAACTGACAAATTAATCTCGCAAAGACCTCACTTCATATCTCAACCCACATACATGCTGTATGTACATCCTTTCCTCACTGCTGGGAAAAAAAGAGGAGCAACATCCAATTAAAAATATTCTCAACGGTATTGTGATTCAAATCACGCTGCATATGAAAACAGCTACAAAGGGAGGAGAGGAGTATGAGTACTAGATGGGTAAGGCGGAATAATAAGGAAACCTGGAAAGTGTGTTATAGAAACAGCAAGGCAAAGTAAGTCTAGAACACTAGATGCACTTTAATTCTGGAACACTGAATCAAAACCCTATCAGCACAAATTATGCATTCTTACAATCACAAATAGAATGGGGATATTTAGACCAACAAACTCCAACCCTCCCTCAAAGCTCAGTACAGAGAGGTTTCCGTGTAAGGCATCCCCAACACATGACTGTCTAATCTCTGATGGCATATAAAGGTAGTCCTCGACTTACAACATTTCATTTAGTGACTGTTCAAAGTTATGTCGGCTCTGAAAAAAGTGACTTATGGCCATTTTTCATATGGTCACGTGATCAAAATTCAGATGCTTGGCAATTGACTAATAGTTATGACATCTGCACTGTCCCGGTAATTAACATTTAAGCAACCTTCTGACAAGCAAAGTCAATGGGGAATCCAGATTCACTTTACAACCATAAACCGTAACAACTGCAGTGATTCATTTAACAACCAGGGCAAGAAAGGTTGCAAAATGGGGCAAAATTCAGTCAACAGTTGTCTCTGTTGAGCCCAAATTTTGGGCTCAATTGTAGTCATAAATCAAGGGATACCTGTATTGGATGAAATCTACTACCTTGTTAAGGAGTTGGTTCCACTATCAATATGCTCTTATCATTAAAAAGATTTCTGAACATTCAATCGGAATTTGGTCTTTTGTAATGTGAGAAATGATTTCATGTCTTGCTCTTTGACATGACAGAGAACAGGTCATGGCCTCCAATGCAATGCCCCCTTCAGATATTAGAAGTAAATTATCACATCTTTCCCAAAATCATTCCTGGCAGAGCTCAGTAGCATTAAAAAAAAATCATCAAATGACTATTTCTGGTAATATTTCTAGTTAAGTACATATCCCAATCTCAAACACAATGCAACAGTCAAGTTGTACAACACAGACTTTATCTATGGAAAAACACAAAGACAACTTCTGTGCATGAGTTTCGTGGGGGGGGGGGGGGGACACTTAGCTAACAATACTTTAGTCTTGCTCCAGGCAATGTTTTAATATGTAGTTCTTACTGACACTGCAAGTCTGGGCTGCTTTTCACTTTTCAGAAGTTATAAGCCTAGCTTTCTACTTTTAAAATTATATGGGAAAATCTATATGAATGGGAAAGGTTCATCACTGCAGATGCTCAACGTCAGCATATAGAAAATAAAGGAGTATGTAAATCTGTGTCGGACTGTTTTATCCTTTTCTCACATGTTAAACTAAGAAATGCCTGGTTGGGTTTTCTTCAACCAAGAAGATGTTGTGTTGTTGGATGACTAATTTTTCTCTCATCTATGATACAGCTTGGCAAATTTGTTTGGGCCAGCTGGCTCCTCTGTCCAATACGAACTTGATTAAAGGTTTCAGAGATTTACATATAGGAGAACAAAGTTGATCCAGTTCCCTTATCTTTGTCACAATCAATGTGATTGTTGTTTTTAGAGAAGTACAGAAAAACAACATAATCAGGCTAGTACTGCCTGGCATTAGGAACTGTGAATCATTTACTTTAGGAAGGACATAATTTGATCACTAGTTTGATCAAAGAGTTGTGGTGGCACAGTGGTTAGAATGCAGTATTGCAGACTAATTCTGCCAAATGCCAGCAGTTCAATTCTCACTAGCTCAAGGCTGACTCAGCCTTCATCCTTCCAAAGTCAGTAAAATGAAGAGCCAGATTGTTGGGGGTAATATGCCAACTCTTAGAGAGGACTATAAAGCACCGTGAAGCAGTATATGTCTAAGTGCTATTGCCGTTGCTATAATGCCATAGTTCATCTTACTACCAAAATTTGTCATAGATAAATAATTTGAGTTTTTGTATTACATACTGTATGTAGAATTGGCCAAGAATTCTCCTGTTCCCCAAAAACTATCCCAAACAAAACTGACATTACGTTTTTACTTCAAATCTCTGACTACAAGATGTTGGAACCCATTCGCCAGCCTTGTATTAATAAATCAAATCTTGGAAAAAAGTTGGGGATTCACAGAGCTGTTATGGCTCCCTACAATTTCATGTGATGCTTATCCTACGAACCTTCTTCTCCATTCAAAGTGGAATTATTATGCATTATTTAAAAAAAAAATATTTCAGTCTGGAATGGGAAAAAATCATGATAAAGAAATACATCTTGCAGTTTTAAAGCCAATGATAACAAATACAAGATCATCATGGAACAAAAAACTTGAATATTGAGCATGTATGTATGAAAGTTTGTATCTGCAAAGATAAGATCTGGGGGAAAAATATTGTGCTGCACCTTTCCATTTGGGTTTATTGAAGTAATTGAACTAAAAAGTTTTTTTCCCCAATTGTTTGCTTTCCTTATGAATCTAAATGGATCATTTTTAGTTTTTATGTTACTTATTTTTTTCAGTAGGACTGAATTTTTGAGAAAAAAGATCCCCCAAAACAGATGGTTTTACTTCTATTTCTTTTTATACAATAGAGAAAAAAGAAACTCACTGGCAAAGTTTGCTTAAAGTAAGCAAAGGCAAAGTGAAAAAATCAATAAAAGTAGACATATCTTTGTTTGGTTTTTAAATGTAACTACAGGCACTCCTTTCCATTACAAGTTTCCCAATGACTCACATGTAAAACAAAAGCAAGATAAAACATATAAATTAAATCAGATAAGGATTAAAATACAAATCACCAGGAAAAATAAAGCATATTCAAACTGTGGAAAAATAAAAGTACATTAAAAAAAAATATGTACTAGATCAGGGATGTCTAACCTTGGTAATTTTAAGACTTATAGACTTCACCTTCCAAAATTCTGCAGCCAGCATTTCACTCATTTGAAAAGCATGATTGGCTGGGGAATTCCAGGAGTTGAAATCCACAAGTCTCAAAGTTACTAAGGTTGGACAACTCTGTTCTAGATAATATTAATCCACACAGACAATACTACAACACCAGGAACTAAATTACTGAGAACTTGTATACTCTGTACATTGTATTAGTGTCACCACAAATGAAGCAGTTTCAGAAGGCTTCACTGCCCAACAATCATTGCTTTCAAGTTAATACGAATGAAACAGAGGATAAATAAAACTCACTGAAGAAAAATGGGATTCATTAAGAATGTATTAAGCCGATTTACGCTGCATAGAAAGAAACAGAATTAACAGAAATAGGTACCGAATCACATAATAACCAATCCCAAGGCAAATCTGAGCCAAGTTATCATTCCTGTTCCATGCATAGTATTATGATTAAATAAGATATATTTTGTCATTGCTTACAATGTAAAACAACAATAACATGAAGTAGGTACCTCATTAAACCAAGCCTCTTTTCGAACTTCCCGTCACAGCAATCTGTGTGCAGTATACAACAGGTGGCCAGTTTATTGTTCAGCTTTAAAGCTCCAAGCACAGTGTAATATAAGTAGAGTCTTTGATGAAACAATAAAAAGCTAGGAAAATAAGTAATCACTGCACAGAGGTCATAGTCTATTACTAATTTACCCTACATCTTCTCTGATTCGGAGAAGTGGCAGCTCTAAAACCACACACATTTGGTGAGAATGACTTCACTAAACAGAGTCAGGTTTAACCATCCATATTTGAAGGAGAGGGGAAAAAATGTGGCGTTCCCTTCCTTCCCTTCCACATTAAATCAAAATGTTCTGAATCAGCGGGCACAATCAAATTCTCTGCCCTAGTACAGATTCAGGAGCAGACACTCTCAACCGGGAGAAATCAAATGAAATCAATGGAGCTATGCCAAATTATGCCAACCGAAAGCCTAGCCTTTATTTCTTAACCTTTGTTTCAGACCAGAGACCCAAAGAGTAAACTCATTTGAAAAGCAAAAGGCAACCCTTTCACACAGAGAGACAGAAATCCCTTCCTGTGTTAAGCACCGGTACAAAAATGCATTAGCATTTAGCAGCATGAGCCACGGACCAATGGCACCGTGGGGATAATAGCATGCACTGATGCTAAATTTTTATTAGAATGTCTATGCACTTATCTATCCCACATGACCATCCAAAGGTTTCTATTCCCTCCCAAAGCTCAAATTTATCAAGCTAAGATAATGTATTGTCCGTTTGACTGTCACTCTTAACCCAGCCTGGTGAAAGCTATGACCGATGGCTATTTGTTAAAAAAGCAGAAAACCTTACAAAAGGGGGGTGGTCATTGCTTTCTCTTGCATGAATCTGGTATGTTGACAACTAAAGAAATATAAATTCCTTCAGCTAATCATTGTGAAGGGGAATTATTATAAAGTTTTTAGCAATTCTTAAACATATTCCAAATTGTTATATTTTAAATTCATAAAGCAAAACACTTAAAAAGGTACCCCAGCCAGAATGACGTTTTTTAAATGATACATTCATACGTGGTATGTGTGTATGTGTGTGTGTGTGTATGTAGGTGTGTGTATGTGTGTCTGTATATGTGTATGTATACGTTTATGTATATATTTCATATTCATATAAGAATCAGAAATAGTACAGGCAAAATCATTTAAATAATTTCCTTAGTAATACAAGTAATATTTAAATAGATTTAATAGCACTGCTCCAAACCAGTGAATTATGAGTTTAAAACCTATTAAAATGTAATGTTTTTTTCCCTGAGCTTAGGGGAGAGAGATTTAAATCCACTGAATTTTAATATTTCAGCTTGAGCTGCAGGAGGTAGAGAAAGTCCAAATGAACTATTCCATCAGCACCATTCAAGCATGAACATTTTAATCAGTTTTACTTCCTTGGAGTTCTCTAACACAGTTTACGCTGTCATTCTGAAAGCACTTAATACAGAGAGTGTGAAAAACCACCAAGGCTTGTTATTGCCTTCACAATTGATAGCAAATAATTTTGCAGGCTTCCTATCATTAAAGTGTCACTGCTAAAAATTGAGGTTCAGCACTTCTGGTGCTAAATTGTATTTTTTGGAACATCACTGCATACCTGGTTCTTACATTTTAGCTATGTTTCTCTCAGTGATAAACAGGTGCAGAAATACTTGTCTTCATTTGTGGGCTGTAATATAAATAGTAAAAACTGGAAGTGTCTATTTGTATGTCAGACATACATATATAATTACACGTACATGTTACCAGTAGTATGCATACAGGAGGAAATCAAAATCAATAGATACCAAATGTGGTAAAGAATTATCAAGTTTTGTAAAGAAATAAATTTGAATATTTTATATTGTACATGTGTGTATAATTTTAAAACACTGTAAAGTAAAAATTAAGAAAGAAAAAGGTAGAAAGAAAAAAAGAATGCAAAAAGAAATGAGATAAAAACAAAATAGAATTATGCCTCCCACTGTTCGCCCTATCAAATAATTATCACCATAAAGTTTTTCCCATCCACTTCATGCCTTTCTAGTCTCCAAATCCCAAAATAATAAATTCAATATTTTCTTCTTTCAACCCCAAAATCCATAGGTCTTTCAAAATGATTTTTGTCATTTTTTTTCTCACCGAATTGGTGAGTTTTGCCATTTCTGCAAATTTAGTTAATTTTATAATCCATTTGTCAACCATGAAGCTGACCTGACCGAAGCCATTGAAGCTTCAGTGTTGCCACACTGGAGCTGAGGGATAGGGTGAGAGGAATAGAAATAGCTGGAGTTTTGTAGCCAAAACAAAATACTTTCTCCTGGAACCCCAAGGACATTTCCACAGGTGGCCGGAGAGGAGGAGTAAAGTTACCAGGCAACCAGATGGTACCTTGATAGGACCATGTGACTGATTGTTTGGAAAAAGGGGAAAACTTTTATTTTTAATTAGGTGAAAACCACAGTAACATTCAGTCAGTTTTCACCAGCTTGTGCCAATATGATGTGTCCCAAAAAAAAAAACCCTATTCTTTGAGGAAACTATCTGCCTTGGAGTCCTGTTTGCTATGGGTGTATTACTTGGAACCCTGACATGACTCTTCTATTGTGGGTATTTCACTGCTTTTGTATACTTTCCATTGTGTTTTGTACATTACAAATCATTGCTTTGTTTTAAAATGTAAGCCACCCAGACTCTCTTTTGATGTTGCCAAATAAATAAATAAATGATCTCGTTAAGAAATAGCGTTATGGCTGATCTAGGAGACTTTGCTGCTTTGACTGAATCTAGTGGCAACTAGAATATTCTGTCCCTGAATATATAACACAATATTTGTAGTCCCACCCAATCTGGGCAGTTCCGTGTTGTTGTTTTAACATATTTTTAAAGCCATAAAAATACAAGAATAAAACCAATAAAAAAAATTACACCACAAGACCTGGGGCGGGGGGGGGGGGACCCTGTGAAATGAAACCACCCTGAAGGGGGAAAAGTTAGTCTTTGTTTTGTGAGGGTAATTATTGATGGGAAAAGGGCAGAGTGACAATCTCCAAAGGTAAGAGTGTCATCTCCCGATATCTCTTTCTCTTTCAACCATCTATTAAAGCTCATGTTGTAAACCACTTCCAAAAATGACGCCAAAACTAAAGAGACCCGTCTGGGCAATTGACAAGAGTCAAGAGTAACTCAAAGACAGCCTCCTGCAAAAAAAGGTACCTTACTTCATATTTCATTATTTATTGTTAATTTTCTTTTTTTAACCTTTGAATAAATCACACATTCAAACACCATTCAAGGTAACTGGGGTAATAAAGAAATGTCTGAAATTTAAGAAAATTGCAGTCTTATGAAATGTGACCATCTTTTTTTGGATCATGTAAAATTTCAATTGACAACACTGAAATGTTAAGATTTCAGGAGAGATGTTGGTATTCTTTCATACAAGACGCAAAAAATCTCAACTTCTTTTCTACTTTCAGAAATAAATAATCATAATAAATTTGCCAAATGCTGTAAGAGTTAATTTTAATATTTATAGAGGATATGAACTGCAGCTTCTTGCTTCCAGCTTAATTCGCTGGAGAAGAAATACAATTGTATCAGTCTGCTACAATTTTTCATCAGGCAAACATTCTCCCTAATTTTAATTTTTCTCAATAGTTCAAAACTGATTTGAGAGCAGTTTTGGTGTAGTGGGTAAAGCACCAAGTTGGAATAGACTGTATTGTGAATTCTGATCTTGCCCTAACAAGCAGGCAATAAATAGCAAACCACTTCCGAAATCTTTCCAAGAAAACTGCAGGGCAATTCCCAAGAATCAAGACCAATTAGAAAATATACCCACATGAAAAAACAACCATACCCACACATCTTTAGTCATGATTTAATTAGTTGAATAAATAAAAGGAATAGATATTTTGATACCTTCCTCCTGGAGTCATTACGGCCTCAAAATTAAGAAAGCAAGATGCAACTTCAGTAAGAAAACACCTTTTACATATTTAGATTGCTCTCTCCAAGGAGAATAATCTCCATATTTACAGATAGTTCTTGACTTAGAACCCCAATTGAGCCCAACATTTTTGTTGCTGAGCAAAACAGCTGTTAAGTCAGTTTTATCCCATTTTACGACCTTTCTTGCCACTGTTTTTAACTGAATCACTGTAGTTGTTCAGTTAGTCATATAGCTGTTAAGTGAATTTGGCTTGCTCATTGACTTTGTTTGTCAGAAGATTCCAAAGGTGACTACGTGACCCCAGGATAGAGCAACCGTGATAAATACATGCCAGCTGCCAAGTGTCCAAATTTTGATCTCATGACCGACCATGGGGATGCTGCAATGGTGGTAAATATGAAAACTGGTCATAGTCACTTTTTTCAGTGCCAGTTCAGCTTCGAACAATCACTAAAAAAATGGTTGTAAGTTGAGGATTACCTATAAATATGGGGATTTTGAGGACCACCTATATGTGTGTTTGTGTGTGTGTGTGTGTGTGTGTAGTGCACCGTGTAAAAGTGTGTGCATCTGTTTGTGTCTGTCTATGTGTGTCTGTGTGTTTGTGTGTCTGTATATGGTATACTTTGCAGAAATTTGAAAAAAAAATACTTGAAAGCATTTTCCTTCAATAACAAAGGGAATCCTATTCATTCTCATCAGTCTTCTGCTTATCTTCTACCCTAGGTTGACAAATTGCACCTTTGTGCAGCCAGTTCCCAAGCCAGATTTCTGTGGAAAACAATAAACACACATATATACTAGCCCACCATATTTAATTTTTCTTTAAAAAAAACTGATTTAAAACTATATAATGTGTATTGTTCCAATAGTGTGTGACCTTTCCATTCCTACGCCATAATCATACAGATAAGGCTAGCTGATCTCATTGCTTTTAATGAGTGTAACACTTTACTAATGTTTTACTGCAATCAATTAACATGCTATAATGGGATCTACAGCAATATTATAATTACAAGTCTAATTAATTTCCATAGTTCTCTTTTCAGACTGCCCCATAGCCCCTACAAATTTACTTCGGATTTATGGAACTCATCAGAAAGGAGGAAACGATGGGACTGGAGTGAATTAAAAATAAAAAGTCTTTCCAAATTTATCCTGAGCAAGTCTCCTGCATGGTCAACTTGTTTTGTGAATAGAAATAATCTTTCTATATCAAGAAAAACTCAAAACCAAATAATTATATATAAGCTGTTCTGAAAATGTGAAGAAACAAAAGAAGAATGCTAAGATTAAGCATCTAATCTGATCATGAAAACTGCCTCAAGTTGAGGTCTATTCCTGATGACTCTACAGACAATAGAGCAAAATAGCTTCTGCAGTAATAACAATTGCTATGTTTTCACCAATAATTGTTGCCTTCATCTTAAAGCCGGCGTCCAATCATTTTTCTTCCCCCCCCAAAAAAGAATAAGAACAGCTAATATTTAACTTGTGTCAATCTGTCAGTAATTTTCAACAGAACATAACCTGAGAAAGAAGTCATTATAAGTGTTTCATTCCATTAAACACAACTAGTTTACTGTCAAGTGAACAACCCATCTCTCCATATTTCAAGTTCACTTTGGCATTCTGCATTTAAATAGCATGGATCAGTGGTTTGCTTCATTTACCAATGAAGGGAGAATATTGTAAAGTTAACAAGGTGTTTCATTGAATTTCATGAAATTTTAACATCAGACTATGAAGGATCGATAGTATGAGCATTCAAACAGGATTGAATTCCTTTAAACAAATTCTTGATTAGCTCTGTATCTTTCTTTCATACATTTGTAACTATATAGAACTACACTTTTTAAAAATTTACTCACACTTCTAATATCTTTTACGTCTTGTTTTCCTAGATAAAGAAAATATGCTCAAAGCAATGTATAAATATAATATTATTGGTTATAGATATTTAGGAAAATTCATAGCATAATTAGATATTCTTTAGGGCTCTTTTCTCTTGGTTTAAATATACATGCTAAGTAGAAAGTTTTCTCCAATTCCGAGTCCAGTACCCTGTTCCCCTGAAAATAAGACCTCCCTGAATAATGAGCCTAATTGCCCTCCCCAAAAATATTGCAACACAGCAGCAGCCATGAGGTGACCACGGTTGCCACCTCCTGCACCTCAAAAATAATAAAACCTCCCTGAAAATTTCAGGGGTCAAAAGAAAATAAGACTCTGTCTTATTTTAGGGAAAACACTGTAGATATGATGGATTTCAACTACCATGATTTTTCAGATAACAGCGAGGAGTTTGAAGGGCAACAGGTTATGGAAGAACCCCTTAGTTAGAGAATCTAAAACCTCACTATTTCTAAAATCAGTTTTGGAGATATCCGCTAGAATAGATAGATTTACAGATACAAAAGATTAGAGAAGATAGTAACGGATTCTAAAGTATAATTTTCACATCAAAACATATCAAAGCTATATACACCCAAGATCATACACTACAGTCTCCCAGATTAAAACAATGCCCAGTTATTTTAATACCTAAAAAGTAGAGTGAAGCTAAGCATGCACTTTCATAACTTATCCTGAAAAGAATTACATTACAGTGACATTTAACAATTTACTTTATCCAACTAATATTTGGATAGGGGTAGTTTATCAGATAATGAAAACTAATTGGAAAATTATTCATCTTCTGGTCTCCCTATTGGAATGTAAAGACATACAGCAAAACTGTATGAGCCGAGGTGGCACAGCGGTTAGGGTGCAGTACTGCAGGCCACTTCAGCTGACTGTTATCTGCAGTTCGGCGGTTCAAATTTCACCGGCTCAAGGTTGACTCAGCCTTCCATCCTTCCGAGGTGGGTGAAATGAGGACCCAGACTGTGGGGGCGATATGCTGACTCTGTAAACCGCTTAGAGAGGACTGAAAGCCCTATGAAGCGGTATATAAGTCTAACTGCTATTGCTAACTTGTTCATGATTCCATGCAATCTACTCTGTCTGATTTCCCCCCTTCTTTCTAAGGGGCACTTCAGAGGACATAAAGGTTACTTTCCCCCTCGTTTATATTTTTTAATTGACTGCTGATATTTTCTTGTGGTCAGAAGGATAGGAAAAACTCCTCCAAACAGCTTATTAAGAAAAACAAGTCTTGCTTTCACAGTACTGTTGGCCATGATTATCGAGCACTCCTATGTTCTTGTTAAACGTAAGATGCATAAATGAAGCAATATCTTCACAACAGATTGATTATTCACCAAGTCTTATCCACATCTTCACTCAACAATTTGAATTTTAATGAAAGTAAATGGAATAATTAGCATTTCAAAGTGTGTTTGATATGCTGCATTTTCTAAAAGAGTGACTTTTCTGTACATTCTGTATAGAAAAGGAAAAAGACATTTACAAGTGGGAGAAAAAACAAAGGAACAATGCTATGGTCTTCATTACACTAACTTAAACAGTCAGCCCTAATTGAATAA
The DNA here is from genome assembly GCF_051295495.1 of Thamnophis sirtalis. Taxonomy (NCBI): domain Eukaryota; kingdom Metazoa; phylum Chordata; class Lepidosauria; order Squamata; family Natricidae; genus Thamnophis; species Thamnophis sirtalis. Next base: position 67,209,622 of record NW_028261385.1, read on the forward strand.
TTACAGACATCAATCATGGACTATTATTGACTTTTTCTCCACCTGTATTTTATAATTCTTCTAAATAAGGTTTTTTTTAAAAATAATTTGTTACTAGTGAGTCATACAATATAATGAAAATAAAAACCCTAAGAAAATCATAAAGGAGTATTCAACATTGCTTAATGACCCTAACTAGGACCAGGAAGTCCATCCCAAAACAAAGTGGTTATTAAGTGAAATATCATGTGATCACCCTGTTGAACATATTACAGCTGTCCCAGTTGTTAAGGGAACCACACAGTCATTAAGCAAGACATCATATGATCATGACTTGTGAATTCCTGCTGACTTTCTCACTGACTTTGTTCATCAGAAGCTGGCTGGAAAGACTGCAAATAGAAATCATATGACTGTGGGAAACATAAATGTGTGATGGCTGCCAAGCATCCAAAACACATTCATATGAGGATGTTGCAACAATCATAAATATAAGAACAGGTCATGTCATATTTTTCAGCGCCATCATAATTTCGAACAATTACTAGATGAATGGCCATTAAGCAAGGACTTAATATTTAGTATTAACTAAATACTATTTCTCATGCTTCATATAGAGAAGGAATCATTTTTGGCCATATATGAACAATAACATTTCACAATAAAGTTAATATATAAGATTAAAAATCTCATCCCAGTTGATCCTAAAGTTAAACATGCCAGTTCTTAAACAATCAAAAGTCAATCTAAATATAATGGCAAATGGACACTAATAATTATAGTGCATGATATGTCAGTTCTGAAGACCACTTACTTCAGAGGAAAACTGATGATTTTCAATGAAATGCCCAAGCTGTTGCTAAAGTTCTGGTTACAACTGAACAATGTCGTGTACAAACTGATTTCCCCCTGGGATCTGTGGCTTTTTGTGCTGTATTGAACATACTGTGTAAGTCTTTTCAACCTCTAGGACTCATACAGTCTTTCAAGATCCTCTTTAGGGATCCCTAGAAAAGCTCCATAATTGTTGTTTGGACTTTTTTTGTTGTTGTTGATTTGCACTTTTTGGCTCTGAAGACATTTAAAGGAACAAAATAGGTGCTTTAAGATTTTCAGTCGTTTAAGAAACCCTTTTTACTCTTTAAACATCTCACTTTCCAGTCATTTTAGGAGTGCAACTCCTTCAACCTGTTGCATAAAATTAGATGTGGCCCTTTCACCAACAAACGGCATGCCGGTGATTTGGATGTAATTTTCAAATGCATGTAGCTGAATTTGCAAGCGCCCTCCCCCCTCTCTCTCTCCTCCCCCCTCTCTCTCTCTCTCTCACACACACACGCCTCCAATCTAAAGCTCACTAGATATGACTACACAGTCCAAAATATAATTACTTTACTGCAATATAACCCACTTATACAGAAAGACTGCTATCATGCCAAATTACAAGAGGCCATCAAGGCCTCATTGTAATGGGGGATAAGTTAAAATACTTAATTGTATGATTCCAGATAAATAAAAGAATACAATTCAAAGTTGCAATATGTTTTCCTGCAATACCCTGATAAGGCAGCCCAGCCATTTATAGCCTAATGGGTTAGAAGCATTGCCCTGGGCTTTTTTGCCACATCAAACTCTTCTTCTAAGGTCCATGTTCTAATTCTTCCTCTCTGTGTGTTTAATGCACCTTGTGAAAACTGTTAGACACACAGAATATGACATGTTTGGGAAACCTTGTCTGAAATGCATTAAAGATCCTCCACAGATGTTATTTTTGGACTTTTTTCTTCATTCACCAAAGGCATCCACAACCATAAACAACTTGTGCGGGCGAAGAAAAAAAAAACAGTCTGATCTGAGGGCCAAAATACACAGATGCATTTGCTGTAGCTGATAGTTTGTGCCTCTTAGGAGATGTTGTCTTGCATTAACGATTTATCATGCTTTGACATGGAATTTTTACAGTTAGCCACCCTGAGAGTTTTGGCTTGAGCAATAGATTACAATTTGAAAAATAAATGGATGATTAAATGCAGAACATGAGAGACACAAGGCTTCTGCAAATCCTCTTATCTTATACATGATTTTCCACTGTGGATGCCTCTCCATGTTCGCATTACTACATTCCAGATTGATATCACAACGGATGCTGTAAACTGCTCATGGAAGTGGATACCTCGGGTAAATAAAGGTGGAGATTATATATGTGTGTGTGTGTTGTATTTGTGCTGATAAATAAATAAAGGGAGACTAGTATAGATCTATTTCAAGCTATTTAGCTCTCATCAGCTAGCCATACCCTTACTGGGATTCGAACCTGGGCTGTATTACATATTAGGCAGTTGTGTTAACCACTAAGCCACAAGGTTCTCCTCCTTTATCAGCTGAGCCAGGGAAATAGGTATGTATTTAGTGTCACAACCCCTGGTATCCCCAAATATGGGAGGAAGCCTACTGCTTCCTATCTCTGTCTATCGGCTCGTCACAAGAGACCATCCAGACAGAAACCCAATATTTTTACTGTTGCCTTTGTTACCTTTGTTACCTTATTTCAGATATACATCTAGCCAACAACCTCAGTGTTATAGATCAATATCAAATTAATAATCATTTTCTGAATTTATACTCATTTATAGAGTGCAGCTTGGGGAAATGAAAGTGAGTCATGGACAATGGCAGACCTGATTGCAAAGTGGAAGTCAGGAAGTCTCCACTGTCCAGGCTATGTTTGAACAAAAGGCCAATTTGTTGCAAGTGCAGCAGTGCAATATAACCAAATTATTAAGTCTAATGGTTTCCAATGTGTTATTATTATTATTACTACTATTATCTAGGAGGACTAACAACAAAAACATTGTTTGGGTAAAAAAAAAAGGAATGTGAGCTAATTTTTAAAAGACTAAAATGGAAAGACCACATACCCCAATGATTGCGTTCAGTTCTGCCATGGTCACTTGCTTGGCACGTTCCACAGCCTGCACCACTTGTTGCTGGTGCTATAAATGAAGATCAGAAACAGAATAAAATTATTTGCTTTCTAGTGAATTAATCATAGATTTTCCTAATTCTTTTTCCCTCCTCTAAAAATAAACTAAAAACTGCATGCAGGCTTGAAATAATATGTGCCTTAAACAGCAAGAATTCTAGGTGGACTAATCAGATAGGTCAAAGTGAGGTTTTATTTTATCTAAATTAAGGGATTATAACTGGAATTCAATATCCATTTTACTTCCCAGACAGAAAACTCAGCTAACTCAATAGAAGCAACAGCAATCAATCCTTTACTCCAAAAATAATTGTCTTGGGTTGCAAGAACAACTGCCTGGGTTGAAGACAACAGAATACTGTGAACAAAACAATATGTTTGGAAAGGAAGGTGTGTGTTAGACCTTCACCACCAGTTCATGATTAGGAAAACAACCCCCCCCCCCCCAAAAAAAACCCAAATGTTCGGTCTTATTCTCTGCTATTCAGATTTCCTTCTTTAGCTTTAATATTATTCAATTTGTTCCAGACTTGCTATTATTTATGCAACAAAGGAATTAATCAAGAGCTAAAGCAACTGAAAGGCAAGAAAAATAGAAAGAAGTGGAAGAGCAAGAGAGCATAGCTTAAACATACTGACATTATTCTGAACGTAAAGCTTTCTATATTTAAGATTATTACAACGGTAAATCTAACTCAAAACACAGCTATTGGACACTTCTGAAAGAAGCTCAGCCACAGGAATTTACACATAGATATTTTGCTCATCTTTCAATTGTTTTGGTCTCTGTAAAGCTTAAGATATCCATTTTAAACATGTTTCCCTGAAATGTGTACAGTTACTAACCAAATAAAATGTTCAGATGTTCAAAATGTTTTGAACATGAAATGCTCAAAATTCTCTCTTTCTCCATATGGGAATTAGCATTAAAAAGTAATAAGTAATCTAAAATTGAACTGATGTGGGATTATTAAATATTACGTTGCTTTAACTCTTATGAGTTCTACCTTCAAAGAACGGCAGAAACTACAGTTTTGTAAGGAGTTTGATAATTTGGGGGATAAATAATGTTAGTTCCACAAAAGAACTACAGTTTCCTCTCAACTATGGTTAAGAGCCATAACAGACATATAGAGTTTGTTTCAGAAAAGATCAGTTGGAAAGACCATATGTTCAGTTAGAAAATGTGATTTGATGCTCAATATTCATCCAACAGCTAAGAAGAGTATTTCACAAAACAGATTCAGAGCCTTATAAGACCAGAACAACCAATTATTTTCATCTAGGGAACGATGCTTCAAAAAGAACGAGGGTGCTAGCTAAACATATAAAAGAAACAGTTTTTTCCATCCTAGCCAGATGCTAAGATAATTCCAGTTTTGCCCTACTATCACCGCCAGAAGAAAAAAAGGGTAAGAATGTTTAAATCTTTTAAGAAAAGAAGCAACTGGGCATATGGCATCCTTATCAGACATGCTGAGATGAGGAATGAGGAACTGCTTTATATGTGAGGGATCTATCCATCAGACCAAAGCACTACAAAGGTCTACAGCTTTACTACCTCCAAGATCTTAATAGAAATACTGAGCCTGTTGTTGATTGCCTACTTTGCCAAAGAGGCAGAAGGAACCACTTCTCTTTCTCATGAGGTATTTCTACATCTTAGGTCCTGCTTCTATTTATTTCTTGTTCATTCAGCATCTAATTTCTGCACTTTTGTATTGATTTTTACATATTCAGCTTTCTGAGGTTTCTAATTATAATGTATTACTTCTTAGATCTCTTTACTTACTCCCCCCCCCACCACATCAGCTACTTCAATTCTTGTACTATAAAATGTTTATATATAATGTTTTTAGTCGTGTACATTAGTCAATTTTATGTATAAACACAAATTGTTAAAAAGCATAAAGTTAGAAAAACACAAAAAAGACTGACAAAATACTATGTAAACTCCTGCCAGGGTGACATGGCAAATTAAGACCTACACATTGTTGCCATGAATTGTCATTTTGTTAGTAGTGATGATAGTAGATTGGTTGGAAAGCATTCTATTTTTTTTTTAAGCCTGCCCCTTTGGTTTTTATTCTTTCTTGGTGTCTTATTTTATTTACTCTCATTTTCTTCTTCAGATCTTCTCTTTGTATTTGTATTCCTTTCTAATCTTGGCACTATTTTTGTCTCTAATTTCCACCTTTTAGTTTAATAATTGTGTGTATTGTTTTTGTTATTATTTTTATCTTACTGTGAGGAACAAATCTCCAGTTACACATTAGTCAAAGCTGGGAAATTGGTTTAACAGTTGACTGTATTTCAATACAGGCCCATAAATGGAAAAGATGTAGACATCCTCAGACCCTAACAAAGATTCTGACTTCCAAACACCTACTGGCAAATCAGTGGTGGGTTCTGGATTCCGTTGCAACCGGTACAGTGCAACAGGGCCGGGCATCCACCACATGAACACGTGCAGCACACGCACACAGACGTGGGCAGCACGCGCATGTGTACTTACTGCCTGCGATGCTCTGCGACGCCCCTGCGACACCCCAGCTGCTCAGCAGAGCATTGCGCAGGCGCCGTATGCTCCATGAGTGGAAGCCCCCGAACAATACAGGTAAGGAGCAGAGGTGGGTGGGTGGGCCCTCTGGAGCACCATACCGGAATGGTACCTGGTGCTCCCAGCAGGCACCGGTACACCTGTACCGGGGCATACCGGTCGTATCCCACCACTGTGGCAAATAGTTCTCTTCCGCTTTCTGTCCCCAGCTCCAAGCTAAGGAGATAGAAAGGAATAGAGATACAAAATATAGAAATAAAAATGAAGATATATAACTTATCTAAAAAAAATTATAGATGTTCCAAGAGAAGGCAATGCTTGTCTAAAAGCCATTTGAGACACAAAAGTAAGCAAATGTAATTCTAAATCTAATGGATGTTTCATGACCAGTACCTCCTAAGGCAAAGGTGGGCAACTATGGCCCCTTTATGATCTGTAGACTTCAACTCTCAGAATTCCTAAGCCAGCCATGCTGGTTCAGAAATTTTGGAAGTTCATAGATCTTAAAGGGGCCATAGTTGCCCACTGCTGTCTTAAGACTATGTTTCTCATCCTTGGCAATTTCAAGATGCCTGTTGGCTCAGGAATTCTGGAAGTTGAAGACCACGCTTCTTAAAGCTCCTAGTGTATTCCCAGATACATTGGGAGCTTTAAGATGCATGGACTTCAATTTCCAGAATTCTCCAGCCAGCAGGCATCTTGAAGTTGCCAAGGATGAGAAACAATCTCCAGATACAGTGTCCTAAGATGCAGCTCATGGCAAGTCTATTTCTCTCCATCATATTTAAAATGATAAAATAAGAGTTTCTCCTCTATATTTATTCTAAACTGGAGAAAATTGTTAGAAATTAAGGCAGGGTTCAGAAAAAAATAAGATTAATCTTGGTCAGCTAGAAAACCCAATGTACTTCATATGGAATTGGTAAATGCTAAAAAATAGGAATATTTCTTTTCAGATAAGGAATAGTTAAACAAACAAAATCAGGGAGAAAAGAGTATTGTATGCAAATGCCGAAAGAACAAAACAGAGATTCTTCAGTAATATATCGGCTAATTCATTCACACAAATAAAGGCCCTCAAGCAGTCTACTTGCATGAACAATAAGTAGACACAGCATGTAACAGTTATTTGTACAAATAAGCCAATGGATAGAGCTTATAAACCAATAATTATTGAGTCTCTGCAAATAAATTAATATAGATACAGCAGACAAATGAGAAATCTGGTTGAATAATGAAAAACAATGAAATGCTATTATTCCAGAATAGATTGCATTAGTAGAATAGATCTATTGCAGGAGCATTACACTGTATATCAAAAGTAACTACCTTACAGGAAATATATTTATCCAAAAGAATTCTTGAGGACAATCCCCACAAAAAAGCATATATTAATAGGCTTATACAATTATGCCTCATTAAGTATTGTTTTCTTTGTTTCCAAATAAGGTTAAAAAGAAAGAAAAAGTAGGAAATAGGAAAACAATGATGGGTCTAAAGCTAAACTAAAGTTGATCTAGGCTCGTGATGGCGAACCTGTGGCGCATCTGCCAGAGGTGGCAAGCAGAGTTGTATCTCTTGGCACATGAGCCAGCTGATTTTCGGAGGGCTAGCAGAGGCTATTTTAACCCTCCCAGGCTTCAGGAAAGTCTCGGGAGCCTGTGGAGGGTGAAAAACAGGCCCAATGGGCTATGTTCAGCCCGCTTTTCCCTCTCCCCAGGCTCCGGAGGCTTTCCTGGAGCCCGGGGAGTGCAAAAACAGCCTCCCCCAGCCCCCCGGATGAAATACCAAACTCAGCTTGGCGGCAAGTAGTGTAGCGAGCATGGGGGGGGAGCATGGGGGGAATGTTGTGCATGCATGTGCATGGGGGGGGGTGTCCTTTGCATTATGGGTGCCAGCACGTGCACTATTGCACTTGCACTGTCACATTTTTGGCACCCAACAACAAAAAGGTTAACTATCACTGATCTAGGCCTAAGTCTATTTAGGCAGAACACTACCAGGGAATAACAGAAATGTAAACTAGACTGGGAAATTGGAAGGGGGGGGGGGGATGATAACATCCTGAAAAAGGCAATGAATATATTGCCATTTCTGTTGCCTAGAATATTACATGAATATATCCAAGACATCACCAGGAATGTTCATAGTTATTCTGAGTCATGTTGAGCTTAAAATATAATTAAACTACAAAACTTCCCGGTACAAATTAAGATCTATTTAATCACATGCAATTTCAAAGAACTGATGTAAGACTACATGCACACAGAACGTGTTTATGTAGAATGGAATTCCATAAAGCATGAACAAATGCAACCAATTGCCAGTGAAGGTTAAATAGTAAGAAGACAGGCACATTTAAGCTGAAGACATCTTGCCGATTCTGGAAATTCTAAGCTTATTAAAACTAGAACAACTAGTTTAATACAAACAAAAATCTTCATATAAATATTTGCTATTGACGATGTTGCATAAAATTTCTTTTTTTCTTTAACACATATTTACCACCATCGCTGGAAGATAAAAACAAAGGCAATAGAAATGCATTATTTGACTTTGCTATTGTAAGATGGTGGCCAGGCATTCCCTGTAATCATAGTGCCCAAAATGACCCCTATTATTATAAATACTGTAATTGCTGATTCCTTCATCTTGTCCTCCCTAGCTTGTCCTCACCTACTACTGGTTACGTCCACACTTAGAAAATAAGACAGTGTGGCAGTGATGAAATTTAAAAATAATTGCCACCGGTTCTTTGGGTGTGGCTTGGTGGGAGGGGAGGTCATGTGACTGGGTAAGTGTGGCCAACTTTTAAAAAAATATATAGCATTTTTTACTATCTATTCGCCTGAACTGGTAGTAAAAAATGCTTTCAAAAGTGAAAAAAAAAAAGTTCCCATGATCGCACAGCACAGCTGAACCTTTCCCCCCACTTTTTAAAGCATTTTTTTTTACCGGTTCGGGCAAATAGGTAGAAAGAAAAATCTTTAAAAAGTTAAAAAAAACAGATTCCCATGATCGGACAGCGCAGCTGATTGTCATGGAACCTTTTTTTCAGTTTTTAGAGCATTTTTTTTCTGTCTAATCGCCCAAACAAGCAGGAAAAAAATGCTTTAAAAAGTGGGAAAAAAGCTTCCAACGATCATGCAGCTCACAGCTGAGCCGCGCGATCCTCGGAAGCTTTTTTTTTTACTATTGGTTCACAGAACCAACAACAATCGTCCCTACAGTAACGCGAACGGTAGCACTTTACCCCTGCAGCTTGGTCTAGTGTTTAAGGCCCCCTCCTGGAAACGAGGAGATTGTGAGTTCTAGTACTGCCTTAGACATGAAATCTGGCTGGGTGTCCTTGGGTCAGTATCAAAGGTGGTATTCAGCAGGTATTCAGCAGGTCCAACCAGTTCTGAAGAACCGGTAGTGGAATTTTTGAGTAGTTTGGAGAACCGGTAAATACCACCTCTGACTGTCCCACCTCCATCTATTCTCTTCCTCCCGAGTCCCAGCTGATTGGGAGGAAATGGGGATTTTGCAGTATCCTTCCCCTGCCATGCCCACCAAGCCACACCCACAGAACTGGTAGTAAAAAAAAATTGAACCCCACCACTGGTCAATATCTCTCAGCTCATCTCATCTCAACTCAACTGGTTATTGTTGCGGGGAAAATCAAAGGAGGAAAGAGTATTAAATAAATTTTCCATCTTTCTAAAACTAATAAAGGTGGGATATAAATAAAAAGTCAAAGCCTTCTTGTAGAAGTCCATCAATAAAATGTTAACTCCCTACACAACTCAGAGCTCAGATTGAATGCTGGGTTCTAGATTTTAGAGACAATATGAGGCACCAATCTCTGCAGAGAATTGGGAGGAAGGTTATGTGGAGATGAAGCCAAGGAGTACTTTCCTGCTCATAATAGCATAGGAGTTCAAACAGGGCTTAATATGTTTAGGAAAGCTTAGCCTAATAAGATTACTTCTAATCAATGTTTGGTATATTAGACAACAGAAACTTCCATCTGACACAATTTATCAGCACCACTCAGGGCAACGCTAATAGGTTGGGACTACATTAATTCCCAGATAATCCAAAAGCTGAGAAGCATAAGGAAGGTTTAATCGCATCCTCTTTCCAAATCTGAGGTCTCCTTTCAGTATTTGGGCAATAATAGAAAGGTACACAATTCTTACACTTTAAGCAATTATTGCTAGGCATTAATGTATGCATTTTTGAGTACTTGTTTAGTCTTCAAGGCAATTTAGTCATTTTGGAATCCGTCTGACTTTGCACATATTTTGAAAATAATTTTAAATATTTAGAAAAATAGATGTAACCAAAAATATCACTAGTACTCCACAAAGACTTAGCCAATTTATTCATTTATTTCTTTTTTTAAAAAAATATCTTAATACTACATAGTGGCAGAAGAAAAGATTTAGGAACTAAGGGATTTATTTTATGCTGATGGGAAATGGGTAAGTTAGAGGATATGGAGGAAAAGCAGGTTATAAATATAGTAAGAGACATGAAATCAATTATAAAGAACTGGATAAAGAGAAATCAAAGACATTGTATTAATAAGCACATGAAAAGTAAAGAACATCTCTATTCTATCACATGATAAAATATACAGATAAATTTAATGAATGTGGATGTGTATGTTTAGAAAAAAAGTGGCCCTGCATAAATTAATTCTGATTCTGAATCAGAGATTGAGAGAAGGCATTATTTTTTTCTTGAGTTTGCAACCTGAAAAGAAACTAATTTAATATGAGCCTGTTTCAAGATTCAATCTGAAAATAAGGGGAAAAACACCTATAAAATGTGCCATAGGCAAGAGAAAGGGGGAGGGGATCACAAAACATTTCACAAACTTTTGACAGACTGGCCAGATTATCTTTTAAAAAAATCATTTTGCTGAAAAAGTTTAACTGTGCTGAGAAAGTGAATGAAGCCGTAGCAAAGTTAGTCTTTCCTTCCTAAGAGTACTGATAGGCAAGACAGTAGCAAAATACAGATAGTCCTTGACTTATACCCACAACTGAGCCCAAAATTTCTGTTGCTATGTGAGACATTTGCTAATCAAATATCACACCATTTTAATATGTTTCTTGCCATAGCTGTTAAGTGAATCACTGTAGTTGTTAAGTTAATGACATGGTTGTTAAGTGAAACTGGCTTTTCCATTGACTTTGCTTCTCAGAAAGTCACAAAAGGGGATCACATGACCCTAGGACACTGCAACAATCATAAATACGAGTCAGTTGCCAAGCACCTGAATTTTGATCACATGACTCCTGGGAAGCTGCAATAGTCGTAATTGTCACCAATCACCAATTCTCTATTATCATAAATCCCAAAAAATAATAATATCATAGCTAAGGAAGATGGATAGGAATGAAATCAAGATGCTCGTTACTTGCAGAGGGAATTTATTATCATCCATTCTACCTATACAAACCAACAGGAAAGATTTAATTTGTATCTATTGGTAATGTTGCTATATTGCAAGTTATAGAGACAGAGTACATACTCTCATTCACGAACTATTTAGTTTCATAGCAGTGTTCTAACTCATGTTCTTATTAAATTCTCCTCAATCTTCCAATATATTTTAGATATATAAATAAGAATGCTTTGAATATCTTGATAAACTATAATTATTCAACATTAAATTGTTGTCTAAGTCTTCTTCCTTTAAAATAAATACCTAATGAGATTACAAGCTTTTGCAAGAAATCAGGCACAAACTGGACCACAATAAATCATGTAGAGTGCCACAATTACACCATAACCTACTTTCTGCCCGATGCTGTATTACAGAATGACTCTGGAAAAATGCACCACAAATAAGTTCTCATAAATATTTATGTCAAATCTGCACTTTATTAATGCTAATGTGTGGGGTATGCCCTTCTTACTCTGCATTATAACTCCTGGAAGACTAGAGTTCTCATTCTATAATATTCACATCACTTCTATGACAAATATGCAATATACCGTACTAACAACAAGATATGAAATTGTTGAGCTTTTCTTTTACCTTATAAAGCATTTCTCAGATTTCATGTTGAATATTGGCCAAAGGCTAATGCTACACTATTCCCATCATAGGCCAGCTAATCATAGTAAACTTACCATTAGGACACAGTTGCAAAAATATTTTTACAATCAGGGTAATTGCTCAGAGTAGAAACTGCAGCATCTCCAAGTGAAAAAGAACAATATGGAAAAGAAGATAATGCAACAATATTGCATTACATTGCAATATGTGCAATGTAATGCACATATTCATGTGCAAACTAAATATTAGCCTTTTTAAAAAAAATCAGAACGCCTGTAACACTCATCTACTATTCTGGGCATCCTGAAGAGAATTATGACAGTTATTTCTCAGTCACACATAAATTGACATCAAACATACTGGAAGCCATGTTTGGCAAAGAAAACCAGGCCAGATATTCTGAAAGTCTTCAAGATTTCCATATGCTGATAAATTTCTAAAACAACATTTCTGAAAAAGAGAATGGAGATTTTACATTCCTGATTATTACTGTATTGATAAAAACGAAGTGGAAAATAGATAAAAGGAAGATGCAAAATGTAAAAAACTAAGAGACAATCTCAGAAATTTTAGCCAATTTATACTCTAATAAAAAGGATGTCATTTTGCTATTACTTTGTATTGTGTGCCTCAAATCTGAATTAAAAAGATTTGATAAAAGAGGAGTAAAATACATTTTCCTAACAAAGCATGGCATATTCTTAATAGGAAATAACTGCGCTTTTCCCAACACAATTATATAGGTTTACAAAAAGTTGACAAAAAGAGAAACAGTCTCTGGACTCTATTAAATAGTACATTCAACACTTTTCAAACATCCATCAAATAAATGTATCCTGTATTATTGTGTTACATTTAATGTAATATTTTAAATCCAATCTCAGATGGGTCTCTTGCAAATGTAAATATAGAAACTCCCTCTTTTCACCATGCTTTTTCATAGTGTCCTATCATGGTTTCCTGTTGTTTATTCATCATGCCCGCTTCTTGGATCAGAAGCAAAAACGTCTTTAAAGAAAAACAATGTCTAGTTGCTTTTTGAAAAAGCACCTTTGGGACGACCGTGACCTGCCTGACTGAGAATCTCCATAGACATCTATCTTTTCACAATAAAGCTTTAACAGCAAAGCTGTCCTTTCTCCAGGCAGGATGAAAAAACAACAGGAAACCATGATAGGACATCCTGCCAGTGGACCTTAAACATGCTATTGTAACTATATGCCATACACTGATTTGTTTATTCTTTAGAAACATCTCACAAGCTAAAGAATGGGATGAATCAAACAATCCTACGGAATACACACACACACACACACACACACACACACACACACACACACACACACAAACAAACAAATCATTTCATACAATATACAAGAGGCAGAATGAAGTATTAGGCTATATCTATACACCAAAATAATAATAATAATACTATGTCCCAGAGATATCCCTTGGAATAGAGTTATTGAAAATGCCTTGGCTAAGAATTTTGGGATTTATAGAAGATTCCTATAGTTGGAACTATATATGTTAGGAATATCACTTTAGGTCCTTCCTCACAGGTATGGTCTAGAGTCTAGACCAGTGATGGCTAACCTTTTTGTCGTCATGTGCCGAAACACCCATAATTCAATGAAGGAATGACTACCCCCGTGCCCCCGTGCAAGCATGTGCAACCCCTTGAACCCCGTTTTGGGCCTAGAAGGCCTCCTTCACCCACCTGAAAACCAAAATGGGGTGGAAGAGTGTTGCACAGGCCCTCAAAAATGCAAGCACATGCACAGCAGAGACTTGAAGACCTGATGGCTGGAGGGAGGCATGCGCACATGCTCAGTGGAACTGGGCTGGGGCAATGGCTGGTGTGCCCACAAAGAGGGCTCTGTGTGCCAACTGTGGCATGTGTGCCATAGGTTCACCATCACACGTTTAGATAAGAAGTAGGCAACGATGGCCCCTTTACAACCTGTGAACTTCAACTCCCAGAATTCCCCAGCCAGCATGAGGCCCACTCCTGGTCCAGACCTAGAAGATCTACTGCTAATGACATCACGATCTTTCTGTTCTTTTTCTTCACCCATATTATGGCAAGGGAAATCATGAAAGTGATAGCATCAGTATGAATAAAAAGTAACTGCTTCTACCAGTTTCCTTTGTGGCAAGCAATTAAATGGTAACATAGCAAATGAGGCTCCCCAGAGAGAAGAAAACCATCTTAAAGATGGTTCTGGATGAAATGTAATCAACACTTACACTATATCATTCCAACTCAGGTGCAACAGCGAAATTATTATTCCTTCTGCATTATTTCTGGCATTACATGTTTTTAATGTGATCTCACAAAGAAGACATTTACAAAGTTTAATAACCCTGCTCTACCTATAGCACCACTCTGACAAAAATGGTAACAAGAGCAGCATCTAAACACAAACACTCCCTCTCTAGAAGGTAGAATTGAAGAAAGAAATACTGTTTTCAGTAACTACTGCCATTCAGTAGGACAACCAAGTATTTACCCTAACTTTTAGTTTGGTTCTAAAGTGCAAAATTAAAACAACTTTAGAACAATAACATAATGTAGAAAAATAAAATATAAAGTACTAAATAATAAAATGTAAGAAGCTGATCAAACTGTCCACTGTCATAACTAATTTGTCTTCAACATCATTTATATTCTTGAAAGGTTCTACAGATTACTGGTTAAATTGCCCTGAAAATAGTTTGTACAATATTCACATAGTAGGAGTTCAACCTTAGCAAGAAACCCCTGGTGAATTTGATGATGATCTCTTGCATCAAACAAGCCACTGATCTCTTACAAAGTTAACAAGCAGTGCAACGAGTTAACCTGGCACTATTATCAGTGCATGCAGTCACAGCATTTTGTTCATTTTTCCAACAGGCACAATAAAGAAATGAATGATAATATTTCCAGCCTCTTTTAAAATCCTTTGCAATTATACTTTATACTAAAAAAAAAAAAGGAAAAAAAAGAAAAACCAAACCTCAGGGAGTGTTTTCACTAGACCATAATGCTTCCATCTTCTGAACTACAGGCTTCAAAAACAATTTCTTTAAGCTGCTTCTATTCTGATAGTCACAAATAAAATAGCCCATCAAGTGAAAAAGATACATTACTTTTTCAGATCTTTTGTCCATAAAGTGCTCATGGAGAATATTAAGCCATTGTGATTTCAGTTAGGCTCACTATGACATATGAACACACCCTTTCTTCTGGTTTTTACTGTGAGTCAATTGGGTAGCTACAACTTCTCCAATGAGCCAGTGATGAACTCATGGTGTATGAACAGAGGCTAGGCAGTCACCTGGTAGAAACAATTAGTTCTGCCCTAGCTCTCCCTTCTCCTCCAGCTTGTCCAGAAGAAGGACCAGGCTTGCAGGCACTTTGATCTCTTCCAAAATAGTCCTTAGGGGACAAAAGCATCAAAGAAGCCTAAGATACCATCTCATAATTCTTCTGTACTTGAATTTTTGGAATGTGCTTCTCCTTACTCCATTTGCCAAGAAAAGCTACACAGTGATTTGGATTCAAAACTCAAAAAGATATTTCAGGTGCAAAAGCTTGCCTTCCCTTCTTCAAAACTGCTGCAGCTCCTTCAGGGATTGTATCATTGGCAACCACAGGCTTTGCACAAAGAAGCTAGGCAAAGATGAAGTTGCAGAGACAGCTAAGTGTGTGCTCTGGTGCACTTTTAAGCAGCTTATTGACTACCAATTAGAAGCACTGCAAAGCCCAATTTACTATATATTGTATACCTCAGAGGGACAAATTATCCAGTAATGTACAGATAGTGCAAGCCTTAAAATTATCATCTATGGATTGTTTATAGCCATGACCTATCATCTTTTTATATTATTTGTACTCAAATGAGTTAATTCTCTTCCTAAAGTCTCCATTCTTAAATATTCACTTATAAAAAGCTACCCACCAAAATACTGTACCTGGAGAGAGTTCCATTGAATATGACTATTGCATAAGGTTAACTTACAAAAATTTAGTGACCAAAGTGGAATCTTCAACTTTTAATTAAAAATGCAAACAAACTAGCAGAGAAAATGATACCATTGAATCTGTCAGAGTTAAATAGCAATTCCACCAAAGTAAAA
Source organism: Thamnophis sirtalis (assembly GCF_051295495.1). Lineage (NCBI taxonomy): Eukaryota > Metazoa > Chordata > Lepidosauria > Squamata > Natricidae > Thamnophis > Thamnophis sirtalis. The sequence goes on from NW_028261385.1 coordinate 67,225,327, forward strand.
GAAAAAAGGAAACCAATATATGCATGATTATTTTTCTTATTATTTAACATTTGAGAATAAATATTGTAACATATAAAAGACACAAGTTATGTCATTTACTTATTTGAACCAGCAAATGTTAGCATTGTTCTTATATTGGTGAAAAAAACCCTTTCATAGTTCTCTCTTCACCACAGAAAATCTATTGACAATTCAAGTAAAAACAGTAAGCAGTTAAATTCCATATCATAACATTTATTTTCTTGTTTGCTGTAGAATCTTTCATTTTTCAAAACCATACCACATGCTGTTTTGTCCTTTTCAATTTCTTACAAAACCTTTTAAAAGGATTTCTAAGCATTGCATTCCTTTCTAAGATATCTAATACTTTCTATACTGGAACATCAATGCTTCTAAGATTGAGGAGGGAACAAACACCCCGAGGAACTTTAATATTCCATTAAATGTGCTACTTAAATACTATTGAAGCTAGCAGCATCAATAGCAATGGAGCCAATGGACATTGGTGCACAGTGGCATCATTATACGAATCCTGCAATTGGTTCCTTGAATCCCGATGTCGCATCTGCATGATGCCACTATACACATTTAATCATTTGCCTCTCTCCTTCCTCTCCCTACAGACCACTCACAATCAAGACATCAATTCATTTAATTAAGAAACATGCAAACAAACAAACAAATTCATGATTATGATGAAGAAATTTTCCCTTTTCTAACCTAACGTTCTCTGGTTTGTTTGTGGAGTAGATATGCCTACAAGTCCCATTTAGTTGGTTGGGGTTTGTGAGAGATTACAGTTCCAGTATCATCATGGCAGATGGCAGCAAATGGATGACTTGTTAAGAGACCTTAAATCTGGCTAGTAAATACACGGGGGGGGGGGGGTCACTGAGAAATCCCAGGACTACAAACTAGATGGGGAGAATCCAGGAAGAACATAATAGAAACCATTTTAGTTTAGACAGCTACTTGCACATATCCACCCTATTCACCAGAAACGTAACTTGAAGTAATCCTTAAAGCAGTTAGGAAAAGCTGTGATAAATTCATCCCTATGATAGCTGCTTCTACTGGTAGGTCTCCCTTAACAATGACAGATCTCCCTAGAGCTGCTTATGACCTACTTTTTGAAGTTCTGATGGTCTCCCCCACATTTTGGGCACTGGTAAATGGCTTACATTTACAGACATTTGCAGCATTGTACAATCTCACAAAAATATCCATTGGGGAAAATGGTTTCACTTAATGATCATAGTGCTTGTTTAATGACTGCTGCAAAAAAGGTAGTAAAATTGAGCATGGTTACATGGTGATCCACTTAATTATTGATTTATGACCATAATTCTAGGATCAATTATGGTTAAAAAAAAGTCCATGACTACCTGTAATTTTCTGCACAGGGGATCCATTTTGAGCATGCATTGGGTAGTAATCTTTCTCAAAACATCGCTTTGGAGACCTCCCCCAAAATCCCACCCCTGGCTGGCCCTGCCCACCCTGCCCAACTCATCCCAGGCATTGGATGCAGGTAAGTGCAGGGTCCATGCGGAGGCTCTGGGAGGGTGAAAAACAGGCCTACTGGAAGTTCAGGAAAGCCAGAAACAGGGCCATTTCTGGCCTCCAGAGGGCCTCCGGTGCCTGTGGAGGATGTTTTTGCCCTCCTGGAGGCTCAAAGAAAGACCTCAAAGCCCGGGGAGGCAAAAATGCTCCCTCCCTGGTGGTGCAGGAGGCGACTAGGCCATGCCCACCATGGCCACCCCCACACAACAACTGGGCAGAGAACCCCTTGCTAAAAATTTTGAAGCACACCCCTGGTCATAAGTCACTTTTTTCAATGCCACTGTAACTTTGAACAGTCACTAAGTGAACTTTTGTACCTGTATTAATGCTGAAAGTGACAATAGGAAGTAAGAACTACCTAACATAATCTTTACAAGTGTCCCTTCCAAAAACGTATGTAGTAAATTCTTTAGGGCACATATCCAGGATATCAATGGAATCATCTTTCTCCAATGGAAAACATGCCCCACACATGCTTGGCAGATCCCATTGGCCAAGAAATATCAGCTGGTGGAATCTTGTCTGCCATGGTCCCTAAGGGAGAACACATAGCTAACATTATGGCTGGTTCAGAGAACCTCCAAATCCCACCCCTAGATGGCCCCACCCATCCCTCCCCTCCCAGGAGTCTCCACGCGGCCCGTTTGGATGTGAGGTAAGTGCAGGGCATACATGGAGGCTCGAGGAGGGGGGAAAGGGGGCCTCCCGGAAGCCTCCGGAACCCCCGGGGAAGCAGTTTCCGCCTTCCCAGAAGCTTGAGGAAAGCCTCCGGAGCCTGGGGAAGGCGAAAATGCCCCCACCAAACCAGCCGCTGTGCAGGAGGCTGACCAGGCCATGCCCCCCTTGACCATGCCCGCCCAGCAACCAGGCAGAGAACCCGTTGCTGAAATTTTTGAAGCCCCCTGCCCTCTGGAATATCTGCCATAGGAGGTAAGATCCACCCCCACTCTTTAACTTTCAGGAAAAGCCTTAAAACCTGGCTATGCCAGCTGGCATGAGGTCCTGAAGAAGAAGCTGTTGGCTGGAGATGGTTGGTGCACTAATAGAGAATGTCCTTCCCTTTTCCACTCCAAACCCATGTTTTTAGTTTGCTTTAATAAATGTAGTTTTAAATTTGTTGTTATATTTAAAAATTGTTTTGATATGTGTACATTGTTTAGATATTTGGATATAAGATGCTTGGAGTCACTTTGAACTATGAAATGAGTGGAAAATAAATTTGATATTAGTAATTTTTTAAAAAAACACCGTTAGATACTGGTTCTGAACTGCTGTTAAATTCTCAACTTTGCCTGAACTCCCACTTTCTTCATTCTGGTCTGTCTTCTTACAGGACTATCAACTGATTTTTATAGCACATAGCAAAATGAACATGTGATATTATATTTAGATATAGATAACTACATACATAGGCACACAAATATACATATACACGAAATTTATATAGCCACCCATTTCACAAGAACTGACTCTGAGTGGCATACAACAAAGATATAAAACGATAAACATGTCAAAAGGTCATCATTAAAAGTTTCAAAAGCATGAAGTACACAAGACATCATTTTATATTTTTATCTATATCAAATTTATATGGCCATCTATAATCCTTGGGGAGGTTAGTTTGTCAAGTTAACAAAGATAACAAAGATTCATTATGAAATTTGGATTTTGGAATAAAGCAAAGAGTTTCTGACCCAAAAGTACATAAAAATTATCTCTCAGCCATCTATTCCGCATTAAGAGAAAATCCCAAATATATAATTTAAGAAGAACACAGACTTAACATTTTGGCTTCATGGAAATAGAAAAACAAATATGGAAATTTCATGAGATATCACATTTCAACCCCCATTTCCCCCTTTATAAGAATCCCATATCCCCTCATCCTATTCCATGAATGTGTCAACCAAAAATCAGAGCCAAAATAATGACACCAGTGCCACTTTGCCACTAGCTAAGCCCATTGTTTTAAAACAGCTCCTGCATCTTTTAGATTAAAAAAGCCATGTCTTTATCTATCATGGTCAGATGCCACCTATCTCTTCACTCTTCTGCATGGCAGTGTTGTGCCTGGTAGCATTCATTATTTGTTGGCTCTCTCTCTTTAATTACAGCTTGTAACTAGATACTGCCCAAATGCTCTTCAAATGGACCATATGTTTGCATTCATTTACAACAGAATAACGCTAACATAGCCTAATAAAGGGAACACTTAGTCTGGATGTGTGTGGCTGGCCTAGTTGTCAACTCCACCTCCAGTTCAAATCTGGTAAATTACTAAATAAACCTTTACCCATGCAAGGTAGAGCTGTGAAATAGTAGAGGGACTAATAAGCTAAGAAATCAATGTTAGAGATTCAATATTTGGCATTTCTCAACTGTGTTCCACTCTAAGTAGAGTTCATTTGTAGATATGATTTTTTAAAAATCTTTTTAGAAAGAGAAGTGGGAGAATTTGACACATTTCAGCAATGAGTAGCACAATTCTAGGAAGACATTGCTTAAACGAAAGTCTGTGGTTATTGCCATTTAAAAATATGTTTCCTGTGGACACCAGATGTTTGATGGTGAAAGGAGAGAGCAGGGTGGTAGCACTGAAAAGGAGAATATTCTAGTTTAGTTTCCAGTATGAATTCCTTGTTCTCAGTACTGGGAACATGCCTATGTGTAGAGCAGAGGGGAGAGACTAATATAACCCTTCAGTTAATGTTTTCCTTCTAGAATTCAACCTAAAATCTATTAGAAAATCTCATATGTGCCCATTTCAGAGTCACGTTATCCCAATTAGGCAAGTAGGTGACAGGATGTACAAAAATTGGGGGGGGGGGGGAGAGAAGCACAGCATTGCTTACATAATTAGCACCCAAGAGATTCCCAAGATGCAGAGATTTATCCTTAAATACCTGTTTAAGAAATCAATAAGATCAAGCAATACAAGAAGGCACTTTGTATTGTTGATCATCTGCTGCAGGTGTATTTGTAATTTTAGTGGATAAATCAATAAATACTGCCCACCTCTATGTTCAGAGTTTGCTCTGTTGCTTATACGTGGAAGAAAAACTGGTTGTAAATTGGGATACTACATAAAAATGGGCAGAGAGATATATCCTCAGAATTCCAAAGAGAAACATTCAAAAGCTGCAATGACCAATGTAAGTAAAGAAACTACAAATCTAGAAGAAAATGTTTAGTATTCTTAACTACTAGCATGTTTCACATTACAGACTAGACACAAACTCATTCAGAGGACTTTTAGCCTTTTTTACTAAAAACTCAAGCTCTATTAATTGGAAACAGATAAAAAATACTGACTCAGGATAGATATTATGAGTAAACTAAGTTCCAAGAAACGTGCACTAAGAAGTTTCATTTAGCATCAAAAGTGAGTATTCAGCACTCCTGGCCCAAAAAAATTACTCTTGCTTCTTTCCCCCTCCCCAAAGCAAAACTTTTTCTTGATATGAAGAATTGTGGGTGGAAGGGGAGGAGGGGAGGGCTTTGGGGAGGAGGTGAATAGAGAAGGACACACCTGTATTAATCTGCTTATTGCCTAGAGCATCATATTTTCTGCCAAGAAAGCTGCATAAATCACAGCTTTCTAGCAATTTTTCAATATCTCCTATTAGATACCAGCTTGACAGGCTCATATTTTTGAGCACCAATGTACTGGTATGACAGGCAAACATTTGTATAAAGTAGCCTGGACCTAACTGGCATTGCTGCAGGATGGAGCACTATGGGATGCAGCTGTCTCAACTGGTTTTACAAGTTAAAATTGGCCTTCTCATATTATGATTTTAGCAACTAAGGCAGATTTAAAGGAAAGAGAACAAAGACTAGATCTATGCAAGTAGGACAGCTTTGTCGATGGCTTTTTCCTATATAGCTTGATGCAGTCTTGCTTATCAGTATAGCTCCACTTATTTCTTGTCAAGGGGGGGGGGGGGGAAAGGCAGATGGTACGTTTTAAGATTGCAACTCCTACTATCCCAAACCATTGGCATTGCTGACGAGGGCTGGTGGAAGTTGTAATCCAAAACATCTGAAGGGCACCAGGTCAACAACTCCTGTAAAAAGATTGCCTATAATTTTCTTGTCCAGCCTGCAGCTTCCAGAGCCACCCAGCTGGCTGCTGTCACAAACTGAATCCCGAGTCCTGCTTGCTTTTGCTTTTGTGCTAAGTACTAAAGGCGGAGATGCTGCTGGCACAAATAAGGTAGATCACAATTTAAAAATTGCTTCATGCGTCCACAGAATGACCAAGTTAATATTAACCCAATGGGGCGGACAAAGAGTGAAACCCACAGGAAAGGGAAATGTAAAGACTTTCAAGCTTTGTGTTGCCCCGTAGCCCTTGGCTCCTCTTTAGTTAAAGCAATTCCCTATAATTTGAGGTCAGCACATGTAAACAATCACCCTTACCTCCTGGGATAAGAACGGGATGACCTGGGCACAGATGGCATTCAGCCTCTTGACAATTTCCGCCTATGGATGAGAAAGAAAAAGTTAGTGAGCAACAAGTTGCAAGCATATAATTGTGGTCACAATATAAAAAGAAAGTGCATTTAAAGTGGTGATTTGGACAAAGACAGCTCAGCTCTTTGGACTGACTCCAGATATTATAATGGCATACTTTTCAGTTTGCACTATAGCAGCTACAGTAGCTTGCATGCTTGAGAAAAAAGAACCACCAGCGGTTTGAGGTATGTGGTATCTTCCACATTTGCAATAAAAATCCCCGTTCAGTTCAGAACGGGTGGGTAATCTGCAGTTTATGGGTCACATGCAAGCTCCTAATCCCCCAAACACCCACAGACTGTGTCATTAAATGCTGGTGGCAAAACCGCTGACTTCCAGCTGCAGAAATTTTAGTGATTTTTCACATGAGCATTTTAACCTTCAAAAGGGCTTCATAAACCCTTTCTCCCTTTGAAACCCCTAATCAAACAAAACTGACTGAAAACACTTGATCCCATCCCTGATCATATTACTCTGTTTCCAGACACATCCTTGGAGTCTAAACAACTGGGGGGGGGGGGCAGGGGGGAGAGAAAGTGTTTCTTTTCTCTAGCAGAAAAAAAAACCCAGTTACCTGCTACTGGTACACAATAACAGTAGCTGAGGTTTCTTCCGATATTTACAGTTCCCATAGGAGTCTAATTGTACTTGACTTCATACCTCTTGAAAAGTAGGAACAAGTCTAGCTTCAGGGCACTCTACTACCTCAGAATAGAAAGCTTGGCCTTACTGTTAGATCAAGAACAGAGATTCATTATCCAAATTGTGAGTTGCGCAGTTGCTCAGGCGAGATGGGCAGCCATACAAATCAAATCAATAAATAAATGGCTAGGGCAGTGATGGCAAACCTTTTTGGCACCGAGTGCCCAAACCGGCAAATGCGCTGGAAACCCAAAAACCAGCTAACTGGTGTGTATGTGAACACCGGCCAGCTGGTCTATGGGTTTCCTGCATGCACATGTGCACCGGAGAGCTGCTCTTCAGGTTTCTGGTGATCCAGCGCGCACGCGCAAAGATCAGCTGTCCAGCATGCATGCGTGTGCCAGAAATCAGAAGAGCAGCTGGCGACAGCACATGTGCCCACAGAGAGGGCTCTGTGTGCCACCTCTGGCAGGCATGCAATACATTTGCCATCAAGGGGCTAGGGTAAGTAACCAAAGACCAAAGGCCATCAACCATCTATTTTCTATAGACTCCAGAATTATTCTGATCATGCTTTGTGGCATAATTTCTTGCTATTTTAAAAGGGGAAAATATATTTTAAATTTTTTCTGAAAAAGAAAATTCTGAGATTTCACAGCTGTTCATCTCTGGAATTGTTCAGCTTTCTGTCTCCCTCTTCTATACCTAATTTTTGAGTAATTTGGTTTTTTTTTAGACATTATATTATCAACAATCTATTCCTCAACATCAATGTTTGAAACCCTTATTTCATGTCTATAATGTCTTCTGTGCAAATGTATACCATTTTTTATATCTCTTTTATCTAAGTAAAATTTCTCTTCGAGTCCCCTTGAAAGTGTTTCTTTTTCCTGTTATTTTCTTTCTTTATGTTACGACACAGCTGAGAGTTTCAACTTGGTGGTTTATTTTCTGCTCTGTGGAATGTATTCTAGTTAAGTTTCTGCCACTATGTTTTTAAGTGACTCCAAATATTCTGAAGAGATATGACTGTGCTTACTTCCCCTTTTCAATGTTATTTTTTACAGACCCGTCGTCTTTCAATTGTCTTCTCTTTTGAAGTCAAATGTGTGTAGGGCCTTCCTTTGCTCTTTTCTTACATATTAAATATGATGGGTATGAGACTTATTTCCAAAAGATTCAAAAACATTCTGACATTCCATACTGAATCCTGCATCAGCTAGTTCTATGTAGCTTTTCTCAGCATCACAGACATTTTCAGGTACCAGGTAGTCCTCAACTTACCATCATTTGCTTAGTGACAGTTCAAAGTTACAATGGCCCTGTAAAAAGTGACTTATGACCATTTTTCACACTTATGACCATTGCAGCATTTTCTGTGGTCATACAATCAAAATTCAGATTGTGTGGCTTGGCAATTGGTTCATATATTTGACGCTAGCATTGTCTCAGAATCATGTGATCACCTTTTGTGACCTTCTGACCAGCAAGTCAATGGGGAAGTCAGATTCACTTATCAACCATGTTATTAACTTAACAACTGCAGTGATTCACTTAACAACTCTGACAAGAAAGGCCATAAAGTGGGGCAAAGTTCACTCAACAGCTTAGCTAACTTTTGGCCTCATTTATGGTCATAAGTCAAATAGTACCTGTATAGAATTTTCCTTCCTTTAATATAAATGGAACATGTCTTTACCCTATTTTTTTAATTTCCTGAAACATTTTTTCCAGAATTGGATGCAATCTAACTCCTATTAATTTTCCTTTAGACTTCATTTAAGGAACTTTCCTTCTATCCTTTACATTCTATACTATCAGTATAACCTCTTTTCTCTTCCCAACACATCTGAGATCTCTTAGCTACACCTCTCTAGTGGAACTATATATACAATAGGGCAATTACACACACACACACACACACACACACACACACACACACACACAAAAATGGTAGGAAGCTTATAACTGCCCATTGAACCTTTTTACTTCTAGGATAGCACAGGAATATTTTTTTCCAGACCCCCATGTGTAGAATTCAAACTAATACAACTTTTATAAATTTGACCAGTGAAAATTATAAAAATATACAACGATTAGAATGGTATTAGAAATGACATATGATAGCAAGGTACAAGATACCCATATAACTATCAGTCTTAACCCCACCCCAACCGACCTCCCTCTCTATCTCAAAAAAAGGATATTAGATACCAAGATGGACATGTAAGTCCTAGAAATCTTATAGGACCTATAAGAAACCCAACTTCATTGCACCACTTGATACTTGATCCAGGCATGATAGACTGAGGCACTGCTCAAGTGGTATTTCTTTCTCTTCAGACTGTAGTAGCATTCTCTTAAAAGGCCAGACATGCAATTTGGGTGGTCTGGAGACAAAGACCTATATTTTTGGAAGGTCAGGTCTGGAGCGTAGAGCTGGCCACAGTCATTGTATGCTTTAACTGCCTCATGTTTTGATAACTGTGCTATAATGTGCTCTACTGATGAAAGTAATTTTGGAAACTGTCCAAAAAAGTACACCTAATACAAAATATAAAGCAGGTGTTGTAATAACATTTTAAAAATAACAAAGCCAGAAGGAAAAACAAGAAAAAAACGTATCTGGAAAAGATATAGTTTGAAAATATGAGGAGACAGTGATGAGGTGGTCATGATGGGAAACAAGAACAGTAGAGGCATTGACATCACAAAGACAAAATAAGTTATGACCAAAATGTCACTGATTTCTTTGAGTCTATTTGTAGCATAAGGCAATCTGTATTGAAGACAGTGAGACGTAGTTCTAAAAATTTCTGGACTGGCACTGTGGTGACTCAGGTTCAAGTTGACCCTTTCCCATAATATCTTATTGGATGATTTTGCACCAGGTGCTCTTTCTCGACTAACTTATATCACAAGGTAGTCTTGTGGGATAAAAATAGGATGAAGGAAACTATGAAAGCTCTCTTAATTTTTTTAAAACGTGTGATATAAATCCAATAATGAAAAGAAATAAATGATGAAAATAATATAATTACATTATTCCATTGGACAATAACATAAAAATCCCAAAATGCTAGATACACTATTTTAAGGAACATCTACAAACACATGTGTGTGCGAAAACACACACACACATTATTTATGAGTGAATCCTTTACAACAGCATAAGACACCAGTTACAGTTACCCGAAAACATTTACGAAAAGTACAAGAGACAACAATATGGACAACTATGATTAAAATTAATATACAGATATATAAATATAAATACAAGTAGCTGAGGATTGGTGGAGAGAGAAAAATACCAACTACTTCAAAAAATTGATACCAAGCAAAAATAAAATAAAATATTCCCTTGGTAAAATAGTTGTATAAAAAAGAATTCAAATGGTGGAGGAAAAATGTTCAATTTAGAAACCACAGAAGAGAAAACTAATGATTACACGCAAGAATCAGTTTTAAAATCAAAACAAACTTAGCAGAACTAAATGAGATTTAGAATAGAAAAAATGTTAGAACTCAGTGAATGTGTACAAATTCAAGACAGAAAAACAACTTGCTTAAAAGATACACCCTATATATATAAATATATCAAATCAAGTTTAAGGCCATAAGTAATCATTTTAGGAGGCAAAATAAAGAAATCATTCTAGGTAGTTGGATAAAAATAAATGAAGAATATAGCTTTGAGAATGGCAGAGATTATTTGGAAAAACCAAGGAAAAGTAATAAAGACTCAAATGACAGAAACAGCAAATGAAAGACAATATAGAGTTGTCATTAAGAAAAACATGAACAAGGTTCAAAGGGGTACAAGTACAAAGAATCAACAAAATGAGAAGGCTTAACAATTGCAAAAGTAAGAAGAAAAGATTTTGAAAAATAAAATGGTCTATAGAAAGAACCTGAGAAAAGAAAGTAAGCCAAAATTGTACTAAAAAATGTTGAGTCCCCAAGTCCCCAAACTTGGCAACTTTAAGACTTGGAGACTTCAGCTCCCAGAATTCTCCAGCCAGCTTCTGGGAGTTGAAGTCTCCCAAGTCTTAAAGTTGCCAAGTTCAAAGACCTCTGATGTAGGCTGAAGACTTTTATCAAAAACATTGCGAGTAAGAACCAACTATGAGGATGGTAAATCACTGCAGGAGCAACAAATCATAGATTCAAAAACAAGGGATCAATAAGAGAAATAGGATTACAAAAGAAAACTCCATTCAGCCCATTAAGGAAATAAGCATATATAGATAGTCCTCAGGTTACAATGCCATTTGGGATTGGGATGTCATATGACCATATCGCTTAGTGAAAATCCCAGTTCTTGTTTGCCTTTGAAACCGTGAGATATGCAGGTTAATCAGGTAGTAGTGAGAGTCCCAGATAAGAAACACTACAGTGTTGTGTGGGATGAGGGGTTGTCTCCAAGAGCTCTGGGGGACTGGTGCAGGTAGTTGGGGTGCCAGGGAGGGCTTGTTAAAGCCACATCCAAGTGCAGAAAGGGTACAGATGATGTGGCAGGACATAAAAGAACTGGAAGAAAATACCACATCGACTTGTGGTTTTCTGTGCTGGCTTCTCCATTAACTTTACATGACAGAAACTGACAGGGAAGGTCACAAATAGTGATCATGTGACCATGGGGCACTGCAACCACTCAAACACCCAAATTGCTATCATGTTGTCACCGAAGTGCTGTGACCAAGAGAATTTTGAGGTCTGGTCATAGATGCCTCACATTCTGGGCCATCACAAGTTCAAACAGTCATTGAATGAATGATTGAATGAGAGGACTACTATTACACCTAAATACTTATGACAAGAGAGGAGGATAACGGTCAGAAATAAGAAACTAATTTCAGATAATTCTAAGAATGAAAAGATTTTTGAAGTTTTATTAGCAGATGAACGCTACTAAATCTATTTTCTTTTCTTGCACTACCCTGTTTTCCTGTAAATAAGACCTCCCCAGACAATAAGCCCAATTGGGCTTTTGAGCGCATGTACTAAAATAAGCCCTCCCCTGAAAATAAGCCCTCCCCTGAAAATATTGCAACACAGCAGCAGCCATGAAGTGACCAAGCTTGCTGCCTCCTGCAACTCAAAAATAATAAGACCTCTGCGAAAATTTCGGGGTCAAAAGAAACTAAGATCCTGTCTTATTTTCAGGGAAACACGAGTATAACCATTCTAAAAAACATATGTTGCTACAGAGCAACAGACTCTCAGTAGAACCAAGAATCAGATTACCTTCATCTATTTAAGAGAATTGCTGCCCTTGAGAAAAGTCTTTCAGATTGGACTGAATAGAGAAGTACCCTGAAGTTCAACATGCAAGGCTAGAAACAGATACAGTATAATTCAAAATGTAAATCTCAATTGCTTTCAGCAAGATATCCAGGTACCATCTATTATATACTTGTCAAGAATGTCAAGTTACTTACTAGTACAGTATTATTTTTTTAATTGATTGGAAAGAATTTCATAAGATTGCACACCAAAAAGAACAAGGGGTTGCAGCCAAAGGAGAAAATCAAAATTGCACAAGTACAAGTGCATCTATCATCTGGGTCATGATTTTGCATGAAAGAGCATTCTGCCCCCAAAAGTAATTGCAAACTGTCCAAAAGTAGAAAACAATGTGAAAATATACCTTTACAGGTAATTCCCCATGTTATTTAAGTCAAATACAGAGGGAAGTTTACAAAGTGAAAGGGTGCCTTTTATTTTATGTGAACTACCTTAAAAGAGTTTGCTCTCATTTTTAACAGACTAAATTTCAGCAATACTTTACACTCCACAAATAACTGGTGGTTTTCTGAGAAAAATATATTAAAGGGTATGGGAATTCTGCTGAAGTAGGATGAGAGAGATAGAGGTAACCAATGTCCAGCAACTCCATTTTCTTTCTTTGTGACTTTTAAAGGAATATTTACGTAAGTAGAATGATTCAGTTTTATATCCTGCTTAAGAAAATTCTGAATCTTGAATAAGCAATCTTTATTGGTATATAAAATTCATTCATTCATTCCTCATATTTATCTGGATCCCCATCTTACAAAGGTCAGCAAACAATTAAAAAAACAACCATAAACAAACAAACATGAAAACATTTCATAATAAAAAGCATCATATTGTTAAAATAAAGAGTAAAAGGGAGAATTTTTGATATTAAGATCAATGTAGCTATCTCAATAAATCTCCAGTTAAAAAAAACACATGGAACTATGAAAAGTATAAAGTATAGTACAAAAAGTGTAAAATGTAATGTGTACAGTAATGGAGAATATGCTTTCCCCCTTTTTTGAGAATTACAGATTATTGTATTGTTTTAACAAAACAGAAAGGGTCATTTATATATTGGCATATGAAAGTGCACTATTTGGCATTTTTTAAAATCTTTTTTTTCCTAGGCAATGTTTTATAAGGTGCCCTATATAAAATAATCTAACTTGTTTTTAATTAGAAGTAAGCCTCATTCCTACCATTACAACAGAGCTTATTTTCAGTAATTCCCAGTGAAATGCCTGCATTTCTATTCAAAAGTTTTGCTGAGTTCAGCCAGACTTCTCAGGTAAGCTGATTGTAGCTTTGGTTTTCTATTTCTTTAAGAAAGCATTAGTATTGTAAAAGCAAAGCTAGGACGATACTTAATGCTAGCGAAAGAGAGGAGAAAAGTGGCATCTTATTTAAGCAGTTGTGTAATATAAAAAAATCTGAGGAAAAACATATAAAAAATCAATGAGAAAGAGACATCCATATTGAGGCAATGAGTTATGACATCAGCTAAAGGTTTAATAAGATTTTAGCTATCTTGCTACAAAAATATTTTAGAAGTTGGAAATAAATCCCACCAATGATGCACTTGCCAAAAAGAAAACTGATTGCTCAAGCCAATTTTTTATTATATGGCACCATTAAAAACATATTAAAGTCTAGCAGCATAGCTGCCTATTAGTTTAAAACTTGATAATGTATGGAATTAGTTTCTAATGCTATACATGACTTCATCTTGCATATTTTCAAAGACTAATCTTAAAAAGGGGGTATTATAATGCAAAACTAAAAGCACTGGAGAGAGGGTACTTCATTCTTTAAAAAAACCCAAGGAAAGTAATATTTGAATATATATATATATATATATATATATATATATATATATATATATATATATATATATATATATATATATATATATATATATATATATATATATATTCAAATATATATATATATATATATATATATATATATATATATATATATATATATATATATATATATTCAAATATATATATATATATATATATATATATATATATATATATATATATATATATATATATATATATATATATTCAAATATATATATATATATATATATATATATATATATATATATATATATTCAAATATATATATATATATATATATATATATATATATATATATATATATATATATATATATATATGTGTTATTATTTGTGCTGATAAATAACACAAATATAACAAAGGCAACAGTAAAAATATTGGGTTTCTGTCTGGATGGACTCTTGTGACGAGCCTAATGACAGAGAGTGGAAGTGTGACCTTCCTCCCACACTTGGGCATACCAGGGGTTGTGACTTTAAGTATATATATATATATATATATATATATATATATATATATATATATATATATATATATATATATATATATATATATATATATATATATATATATATATATATATATATATATATATATATATATATATATATATATATATTCAAATATATATATATATATATATATTCAAATATATATATATGCTTCTTTCCTTCTGTTTACAGAGTTGCCTGATTTTTCTCCTTAGGTCTTCTCTTCTTTAATCCTGGTTAACCCAAAAGAAACAATATTAAAATCATTACTCAATTATTCAATCTCCCCTTCAAATTGGTCTTCAGTACCTTCTTTGTCAGCCCCTTTCTGCACTTTCTCACTCAACATTCTATTGCTACTGCCATTTTCCCTCCAGTTCTCTGTGACTGCCTGTGACAGCAGGAATTTAGCTGCCAAACCCGACACTTTGCACCAAACTATGCCACAACAGTGTGCCCTAGACTGACACTTTCTGACACAGAAACTGGGGTTCAAAGCAGTGTAGAGCCAGTTTGGTCTAGTAGTTAGCAACTTCAACTGCTAAAATTTCCCATGCTGGCTGTGTGGCATTCTGGGAGCTGAAGTCTACACTACTTAAAAGTTACTGAGGTTGAGAAAATGGTCTTAAGTATGGGATTAGGAACCTAAACTATAGGTAATAATGGGATCTGGTAGCTTAAGAGAATCAGTGAGGTTTCTGGGTAATGATAGGACTTCTTATGGCCACTGCTTTCAGATGAAAAGGCTAGAGAAAACAAAGCAGTGATGGTCCCGCTGTGTAGGAAGGCATTTTATAAATATTTTAATAAGGCAATCAACTTGTGGATTCCGATGCAGTCTCCCTGCATGAATAGCATCTTTCACAATTTCTATCCAATGCTCTCTTTACAGTAGATGTAAAGAGTGTATTGTGGCCCCATTTTAACCATTTTAGTTAATCCTTTTTAGGAGTAGAAGGATTGCAAAGGAGCACCCCACTGTGTGGATTTTGACTTACAAATCTCTGGATCTAATGCTAAGAAATGTTAAGAGGGTCTGCATTTACATATGAGAATATCTTTCATCAGCGTGCATTGTTAACTGAAAAGAAAGCTTTTACCTAGGAAACCTTGGGAAACAAAATACTTTGTATTTATAATACAATAGACTAATGGAGCTACTGTTCTGGAATTTGGCTCTAAATTGGAAGCATGCTGAGGGAAGGTCTAAAATGATGGATGGTGTAGAAAAAGCAGAGGAAGATTATTTTTTTAAACGCACATATACACAACTCTCCCTTTCTCTCATAATCCAATGAATGAGAGGCAATCCAGAATAGTTCAAAGGTGAAGCTTGCTGCCTGAAGATAAAGCAATGACCTTCATTGAGATGTGCTTTAACATGAGCTAGGTCCATGGCGAATAAGGTTACCAATTGCTGTTCTTCACAAGAATTGTAAGTAAGATGCACCAGAGGCATTTTGCTTTTGAATATAAGTTTCGGGGAAAATACATTTGTCAGCATTTTTTTTGAGGTTTTTCTTCTGCTGCTGATAGGTGTTTGGTGAGGCACTGTAGAAGCATTCTTTTTATTTTGTAGTTCTAATTTTGGACAAAACTTATTAATTATCAAAGTCCATATTTCCTACTGACAGGTGATGCTCAAATCAAGAAACTCCAGGCATTTCTCGACTTAGGATCACATTGAGGCCAACAATTTCTGTTGCTAAGCAAGACAATGTTTTGCGCCATTTTATGACTTTTTTGCCACAGTCATTAAGTGAATCGCTGCAATTGTTAAGTGAATCGTGGTTGTTAATCAAATCTGCCTTTCCTCATAGACTTTGTCAGAATCTGTCTTGGGAAGATTACAAACGGCCTGCGACAATTCAAATGTCATAAATACACACCAGAGGCCAAGCGTTCAAATTTTGGTCACATGACTGCTGGGATGATGCAATGGTTACAAGAGTTTTAAAAAAACGGTCATTTGTCATGTTTTTCAATGTCATTGTAACTTTGACCGGTCAAACGCATCTGTGCCCTCAAGTGTTTAAAAGTTAGATAATATTCATAAGAAGAAATATGAAGGCAACTGAACAGAGTACATGTGAAAGAGAAACTGAGAGAAACTGAAGAAATATAAACATTAAAATATATAGATTTAATTGTATAAAGGCTGAAGGGGAAGTCTGTAGGAAGAGGCCTTTGTCCCAATATAAACTGTTTACAAATCAGCAAGGAACGGCAGTTTACATGATTTCAGAGTGATGTTAACTGCTCCAAATGCCTATGCATCCTGGCTCTCGGCCAATAGCCAACTGAGTGTATGTAGCCAATATGTACATGTATGTTTACAATGGCATAAAATTTTAATCCTGTGTGAAAGGAAGCTGTGCTTGATGAGCCAACCAAAGCAGGAATATCAAGCAAATATCACAACAATTGTCTGAAGTGACCCTGATACAAGGTTCATTGCAGAGCTATTTAATTTGGGACTTCAACATCCTTGTTTTTATTTACTCAAGTAGGTTAGGTCGGAGTGCTGTAGGCCAATGTACACCTGTTGATCAAGGCTGTGGTTTATCAGCACGCAAGCTTGTGTACACAATAGAGTCCAAATGTTTTGACAGAATTCATTCCGACATTTTTTTAAAAAACTGCATCCAGTACTAGTAAAACAGAAAGCAATCTGTGTAACTCTCTTCTACTATGGACCTAATTTAAAAGGTCTTGCTCTAGTATATCATCCACCCGACCGTTCCCCACATCCTTTCTTTCTGAAGGAGATCAAGTCATTTACTACATACTTGGGCAATTCAGACTAAATCTACAATTTACCTCTTTGTAACACTGTGCCAGTTGTTGTAGTGAATTCTGGGCCCTTTGCTCTATTCCCTTACTGTTGCTATTAGGTTATTTCCAGATCATATCTTGTTCTCCAATTCTTACATATGCCCGTTCTGCAATTATGCCTTTGTTTGCAGAGTCAGATATTCCAAACTGAAGCAGAGGCACAAAATTGTTTGTCATTAATCATAATATTCTTTTCCCCTTCCGTTTCTAATACTCTACAGATTTTTTTATCCTTTGATCATATGCAGCATATTGAAAAGATGTTCAATCCTGTAAAAATCAGAATATATGAACATGTTAAAGAAATCTTGGAACAATTTCCAGCTTGAGGAAATTTAGGTCAAATATATATTAGTAGATCAAAAGAAGATGGACTATTATTTAATTAGAGTATTATTCACTAAGAGGGGAGTAATGTAAATATGAAATGTTATCTAGACCATCTTTTATTATTTTGAAGAAAAATACATTTTTCACCCCTGTGACATGAAGCTTAAAGAAATGATCTGGGTTTTTTTTGTTTTTTTTTAGAAAAAAAATATTTTAAGAAAAAGGAAAGTGTATGAACAATAGCTTGTTAGGGTGTCGTTAAGGTCTCAGGAAGTCTTTGTAGACAGACTGGTTCAGTGATGGAAATTAATTTATCTACCCTGCACTGAATCTCAGGCACATGCTGTTTGCAAGGAGCTCTCAGAACAGTGATTATAGTTGACCATTATTCACTTCCTAATTGCTGATCTTGGTCTGCTGCTGTTCCTTGCATTTTATTTCCTGCTGAAGGGTGCATACAAACTAGAGAATTGTAAAGTTCAAAGAAATCAAGGGTAACTTAGGTCTAAGCTTGTGCATAACAAAAGAGCCTCCATACTTCACCATTAAGCTTGTGTAAATTGTGGAAGAGCAAAGAATACTAGCAGCACAATTAAATAGCAGACACTGCTCCTGTGGTGCTCGCTTGCTCTCGCTCTCACCCCCAATTGCATCCCAAACAGTTTCTTGGTTAGCTGCCTGAAAAGATGTTTGGAGAGAAGATAGTAGAAAAGCACAAATGGACATGACTGAGCACTGGCAAGAGTTCACGTCTGAGCCTTTGGGGTAACATTAAGAGTGGCAAAACACTCATTCTTCCCTGTGTTTACTGCATCCACAAACTCCTATATAACAGTAGATGTCCAAGGCTCTTTGAAGGAAAGATGGATGCAACTAAGCAATTAGGCAGAGTCTGCTGTGGTGAGCAAGCATCTGATGTTGCAATATGGGGTTCTTCTGGTTTATGGACCTCAAAGGAAGTAAGTGGATGGTGGAGTTGTGTAATTTGAATTGTGTCAGCTATGGATTAGAAGGCATAGTCTTGAAACCAAATATTGTCTGACTTTTTAAGTGCCTTTATCTTATTTTTTAGAAAAATAAAATGGATTCTTTTCACAACAGAAGCCATTCAAATGTTTCCGTATTGTGGCCTTGAAAATTATCTCCTCCTTTTCCCTTGTCCATCAATAGACTAAATTTATTTCCTGATTCAGTCCATCTCCTTCCAATCCATGATCACTGTTCTCTATTGATCGCTGTTCTCTGTAGATCACATGACTCAACATAGATTTCCAAGGTGAAGTTTGAAAAGAGTGTTGTTGGTCATTCTATATTATCATTGGCATATGTTCTTAAAAATAAAGATTTGTGAAGAAATTATTGCAATTAAATAATCAATCTTTCTGATGCTAGAAAAACAACTTCATATGGAAGTAGGCTAAGGTTTTTTTTTGGGGGGGGGGGTTGCTAGTTTTTTCTGCAATTTTTATTGAAGACACCAAGAAAATTAAACAGGTTTCCTTGTCCTTCCATTTATATCTTTTTAAATTATCTATGTCCTCTTTTCAACATACTTTCCTTCTCTTATTTTCCCTACAACAACCCTATGAACAACAACCCTATGAAGTTGGACTGAGAGAGAAGGGCTGGTCCAAAGTTATCCAGTTGGCTCTCATGGCTAAGGTGGGACTAGAACTCACAGTCTCCCAGTTTCTAGTTGGGTGCCTTAATCACTAGACCAAGTTAGATAAACTTTGTAAGAATTTGCCCTTCTGGTTCTATCAGTCTTCTTCATAGCATTTGATATCATGAATGGTGGTATGTTTCTGGATTTTTTTTTTTAAAAAAATTGAGTAATCAATGATCATGGGGGAAAGGCCTTGAGGCAATCCCCCACCCCAAATATTTAATAAGTATAGGAAGCTGCTGAGAAAGGCAACCATCAGTTCAGGATGACTTTCATCAACATGTTGATGACATCCAGTTCTACATAATTTCCCTTAGCCAAAATCTTTAACTGGTGTCTGGAAGCTAAGAGGAACTGAATGGGCTGAAGCAAGCTGAAATAAACCTGATGAAGTTGCAGTTGCTGTTTGTGGGTAACAAATGGAGAAATATTATAACATTGGCCCTAGCAATGACTCAGGATGAGGTCATGTTGCTGCCCACCCCACCCCCCAAAAAGGAGGTAATTCATGACTTGAAAGACCTCCTGGATTCTTCAGTCCTGCTCATACAGCAAGTGGGAAACTAGAAAAGTCGGGGCGGGGGTGTTGACATCCAGATTCAGCCAGTCTCCAACTTATAACTCAGTCTGGACCAGTGAACTCTGGTGATGGTAACTCACAACTGATCATCATCAAGTTGAGCTACTATCAGCTTTTCGGGGAGGACCAAACTTGAAAACCAAAGCTATAAATACTAAAACTACTTTTATTACCGTATTATAGTACCAGAATATCAATAGCACTTAGACTTATATACCACTTCACTGTGATTTTACAACCCTCTCTAAGCAGTTTGCAGACTCTGCATATTGCCCCCAACAATCTGAGTCATTTTACCAACCTCAGGAAGATGGAAGGCTGAGTTAATCTTGAGCTTTGTGAGATTCGACCTGCCAAATTACAGGCAGCCAGCAGCCAACAGAAGTAGCCTGCAATGCTGCATTCTAACCACTGCACCACAATCTTGCAAGTTTGAATGTGCCTCCCCCTTCCCTGCCTTTATCCTAAAGAGAACTAGAGAGCCAAGTCTCAAACATTTCTCAAATTACATTCCTGCTTTGAATACAGATTTCTTGACTGTTGTCTTGACTGCCTCTCTCCCCCACCCTCTTCCTCAAGGTTATTCACACCATCCACTACATACCCTAATACACACTATATGTGGCTGACCCTTGGAAACAAGTCAGAAACCTCAGCTGGTACAAAATAATGTGGTTATACTGCTAGTGGAACAACTCTCTTAGTGTAAAATAACATTAATTTTAAAGTTGTTGAATTGATGTAATCTTGATCTTGGAGAGAAGTAGGTGAATTATTAACAGTAGTGGGTACTTCCAGAAGAAAATCCCGAGAAAGAGGGTAGTATTGTTGTTCATTGTTCAGGGTCCATTAGGACTGCAATGCACTATAACTATTTCCAAATAAATATAGAAAATCTTCAGATACACAGAAATCAAATATAAGTAGAGCAATAGATCTTATTTAAATTACAAATATTTTTATAGTGCTAACTTGAGAATGAAAATCTTGAAAAATGAAAACTTTTTCTAAAAATAACTACCTAAAGGCTCAAGAACTTGCTGAAACTGGAATGTTCCCAAGCTCCAGTGAAGCTGCTTATAGTGCCTTGGGTGAAAAGAATGTGATGTCCTTAAGCATATTTTATGTATAAATAATTATGAATTACGTTCTGCTTGATGAAAAGCAAGAGTTACAAAAATCATTGATTTAGTTGTAATAACAATACTACTGCTCTCAAACTATCATTTCTACCATGGTTTGAGACTAAACATCAGTTTTTAATATAAATGATAAGAGAACAAAACTATAACCTATATATATATATAAAGTGAAATGCCACTCACGCAACATCACAAAATATCCAGAACCGTAAAGCCTACAAACTTGAAATTTGGTATGTATGTTCCTCTTGGCTTCTAGGTGCTTGATAAGAAAAGATTTTTCGAAATGACCATCAGATCATTAGTATTTCTTATATTATTATTATTAACAGGCCAATTGTAACTACTCATTAATTTTCAAGCTGTGTCAGTTTAGCAAGCGCAATCACATAGTTTTGTAGCACATGGGTATCCAGCTAGTAGGGCAAATAAAACAAAGATTTAAATCATATTATTTATTTATTTGACTTATGAGCCTGTCTATCTTGTAAATTTTAACTCTGGAAGGATAAAAACATGTTGAAACAATATTAGCATAGAGTAAAAATTTACAATGGTCACCGAGGATAATCCCCAACAAAACAATTAACAAAACCACTCAACAGGCCATCTAACCTTCTGACTCCCAAGCCCTGCAGCATATCCAGATGTTCAACATTTTACAACATGCCAGCGGGGTTGGGGCCAAACTGATCTCCTGGACTATGGTGTTCCAACAGGCAGGCACTGCAACACAAAAGACACTTCCAAGGTCCCATAAGATGATATTTTTTTAACTGAAGGGATCTGGAGTATGCCTCATTTGTTGAACCTAGAAACTGGGTAGAAACTATCAGGGAGAGATGATCCCACAGATAACCCAGCCCCATGCTATGAAGAGTTTTACAGGATTGGCATCTTTAATTGCATCCAGAAGCAAATTAGGAGCCAGTGAAGCCCATGAAACAGTGATGTGCATTATAGACATGCCACAACTTCCTACATCACTGCATTCTGGACCAGCTACAATCTCTGAATGGTCTTACAACAGCAATCCTATACAGCGCATTATAGGAGATATCTAAGTTAAGAGTGATCATAAGCAGCAGTCTTACTCTTGGTCCTCAATCCTTCTTGAAAAGCACTATTATTTCTTTTGACTTAAAAGAACTTCATGAAAGCACGTAAGCTGACACCAAGAAAGAAAAGATTTAAGAAAATAAGTAGTACATAGATTGAGCTTCTAAAATATTTACATCCACTAAATTTCATCTTCTACTCCAATTGTAATAAAACCTTGAGGAGGGATGGGCAACAAAAAAAATTGGTACAAACATCTGCCCCATGAACAAATTTCAGTGTTGTACTAACTAGAATATTTTAAGAAGTGGTCTGTTTCCCCATGAAATTCAAAGAATATATGGAGGAGAGAGAGGGAGAGAAGGAGAGAGAGGGAGAGAGGGAGAGAGAGAGAGAGGGAGGGAGAGGGAGGGAGGGAGAGAGAGAGAGAGAGAGAGAGAGAGAGAGAGAGAGAGAGAGAGAGAGAGAGAGAGACTAGTACAATCTTCTTTGATTTCCTGTATAAAACATAAATCTTCCATAGAGCCAGAACATAGTATGAATATCATTCCATTTTTGAAAATAAAATTCTCTGTATCTAGACAACTTAACACCCATTAGTAAATCTACTTAAAGAGATAGGGTTTTCACATCACTAGCCAGCAACCTGCCTGCAAAAAGAAAACAAACATAAGTATAAGATAAAAAAAGCAATTGGAAAATCAGGTGAAGAGAACAAATGGAAAGAACAAGTGGAATGAAGTGAAAGTGTCAAGAAGACAAATGCAATGATAGTACCTACTAGGGGGTGAAATGAAAAGTAAAGTATTTCACCAGAACATACACTGGAAAAGTGTCAGGGGAGGAAAGGCTGCTTTTGCCTGCCCTGTGCAATTACACTTAGTCATCACTGCCACATTTTGCATCGTAGAACACCATGTAATTTAAGAGCAACAACTAAGAAGGATCTTAAACAGGGGTGTCCAACCTTAGCAATTTTATTACTTGTGGACTTCAACTCCCAGAATTCTCCAGCTAGCCATGGGGCAATTACATACTGGCTGGGGAATTCTGGGAGTTGAAGTCCACAAATCTTAAAGTTGTCAAGGTTGGATACTCCAATGTAAAACATTTGAAGAGCTACATATGCAACGTCTAGTGATGAGGTGTGCACTTTTGCTATTCCTGTTTTTCTGATGTATGAAAGCAAACAATAAAAGACCTAAAGAATGCTAGAAAATGAAGTGAGAACCAAGGTTTATTTTAATGTTCTCATGATTAAACAGTGATTAAACAGAACAGTTGACTCATTGTTTTTACAAGACTTGGGGCTGGCCACCCAGAAGTCTATCTAAATCTTTTCCTCAAAGCCAGAGATTTATCTTAACCATCAAATAAACATCTATGGCAAATAATTGGGTTGTTTGAGGTATTCACCCACAGCTTGCTATAACCTGCCACCTGTTAAACCAGATAATTGTAAGAGGAGATTTGGACAAAAGGAGAATTCACGATATCTCTCCCTTACTGCGAAGAAGAAATCATACTCTAAGAGGACACACACAGAGACACCTGAAATTAAAATACCCGGATACTGTATTATAAGTACCCTATAAAAAATGACAGTGGGATTATATAACATTCCATGCATGAGAAAAACCATTTGTTCTATCTGCAGAACCTGTACAAAGATATTATTAGTGGTAGAATGATTATTCTGGTCACCAGGCTTCTTGAAACTGTTCTTCAATCCTTTCTTTTATACAGAGGGTTCTCAATTTATAACCATTCATTTATTCACCGTTTAAAATTATGACAGGGCTAAAAGCAACTTATGAAATCACTTAATCGCCATAGTGATTTTCACATATATGACTATCACTACTTCCCCATAGCGGCATGGATCAAAATGTGGGCACTTGGCAACCAGCATATATTTACTATGATTGTGGTACCCCAGAGTCATGAAATTGCCATTTGCAAGAGGTGGCTTCTGTCAAGCTAAGTCAATCAAGGAAACTGGATTCACTTACGATCAACCAAAAAGGTCATAAAATAAAGCAAGACTCACATAATGACTGTACTGCTTAGTCATGGAGGTTCCGGTCTCAATTATTATGGTTATAAATGGAGGATTACATGTAGTTATTTCCTATTAAAGACAGTAACAGAATAGCAACATACCACAGTTGGGCAATGAAGATGTTGCACTCCATTGTAATTTTCCATAATGACAATCTGACTTTGTAGCATGTTTATTTATTTGATTATTTACAACCCACCTTTATTATTGTTACAAATAACTCAAGGCGGTAATCTTATTCCACTCAGCTTCTTCTTCCTATTTTCCCCACAACAACCACCCTGTAAGGTGAATTGAGCTGAAAGAGAAAGTCACCCAGCTGGTTTTCATGTCTAAGGTGGCACTAGAACTCAGTCTCCCACTTTTTAGCGTGGTACCTTAACCATTAGACCAGTGTTTCCCAACCATGGCAACTTGAAGATGTCTGGACTTCAACTCCCAGAATTCCCCAGCCAGCGAATGCTGGCTGTGGGATTCTGGGACTTGAAGTCCAGACATCTTCAAGTTGTTATGGTTGGAAATCACTGCACTAGACCAAACTTACTCTCAAAAAAGATTAGCATCCAAGATTTGAATCCCGGTCTACTACACCTAAGGCAACGCTCTAAGCTCTACATTACCTAGCTGAAATTCCAGACAAATCCTTTTAAATGTCAAGAATATTTGCTTCAAGGCCTAACTATCAACCACAGTTACCAATAAAGGCTTGGATTTTTACATAAATCATGCAAATTGTGTGTGTTTTTTTTTTAAAGAAAGCCCCATCCTAGATTTGTGGAACGTCTTCTTGTTTTGATTTTTAAAGGACTTAATAAAACATATAACAAACCATTTAGGGAAGGCAATGAGTGCTGGGAAAGAGCCAAAGGCCGAAGGCCAGAGTGAATCCATGGATGAAGTACTAGTGGTGGTTGGTAGCACAAGCCATCCATTCAGTTATGATGCACAAAGAGACAAAAGCAGCAATGGGGCGAGGAAAAAAGGCAGCTTTACATCTTGCTTTGCTGGCAGATGGCCAGACACACACACACACACACACACACACACACACACACACACAAAGAGAGAGAGAGAGAGAGAGAGAGAGAGACCCCTAGGCTGCCTGATTGATTTGTTTTAGTCAGTTTGCAATTCCTCCTAGGAATCACTTGCCTTTGAGTCTGTTTGTACGCACGGGTGTGCAACTACAGGTGTCTTCAACAACCACCCTCACACGTGCGATCTCCTGAGAGGCGTCAACAGCACTGAGGTTCAGACCACAGGAAGCATAACAAACAGGGCAGGGAGAAACTGAACATTCACAGTTGAAACAGGACTCTACAACTTTTTAACTGGGGTAGTCAAGATGCTCATATGCCTTTCTATGAGACCTCTATTTCTATTAAAAGCCCATGTAACTCTTCTTTGCTCTCCTTTACTTTACTGCACTCTTCTAATTTCTAATTTTTTCCTCTCCTGACCTTTGCTGAAAAACATTGCCACAAAGGAAATCCTGAACCGCTGGTTTAGCAATGTTTCCTTAAGATCTGTTAAAACGACAACTCTTAGAATTTCCAGACAACACAGTTAGGCCTGTGGTATAGGATGAAAACATCTGGGGGGCTACTAGGCATTCTACAGCAGGGGTGTCCAATATTGGCAACTTTTAATACTTGAGGACTTCAACTCCCATGCTGGCTGGGGAATTCTAGATGTTGAAGTCCTGTGTCTCCCCCCCCCGCCCTTGTGCACACAACCCTCACATATGCACCCCACCCCCACTCATGCACACACAACCCCCGTGCATGCACATGTGATTCCTGTGGTTGTCTTACCTTCCATGCTCCCTCTGCCCCCCCTCATCCCCACACACATGCGCGCAACCCCCGCATGCATGACAGAAACCCCAAAACCAGTTGGTTGGTGGGAAGCGCATGCACATGTGTGCCATAGGTTCGCCATCACAAGCCTATATCATAATCCTAAATGTAGCTTTATTTGTGACTGCACATTTATGGCTTAGCATTAAAGTAGGGAAGGCTTAAGACTGTAAGAAATTCTAATATGAAAGGGGGAGTGTTCCTATTTTTCTATCAGTACCAGTAGCTATTAAAAGTCGGGAACCATATACTATAACACACAGTGGCGATGTGTTCTGTTTTTACAGGATATACCATTAAAGCCTGACTCTTCCAACAGCTATAGAAGTATCCAGCATGACTTAATTTAATTTATTTTGCACAAAGAATTAAGAAAACAGAGAGAGAAGGAGAAAAACAAGCCTTCCTCTGGAGCTAAATATTTATAATAAGATTTCCTGAAGATAGAAGCTGGCCTTTAATACCGCATACAAACTTATCTGCATTGATTTTCTTTTTAAAAGCTAGGGCAAAATGTTCTCCTATGTTCTGCACCCTGTTTCAAGGAAGTGACTTTTGCTTAAGATGCTCTTTTTCTTCATTCAAGGGCTTTGCCGATAGAGTTTTTATGATCCTTCCTAATTGGCAGGAGGAGGCATTGGTGGAGGGGGTGGAAAGGGCACAGCGAGGCAGAGATGGGGGGGGGAGCAGCAGGATTTCACAAAATTAAGTAGGCAATTCTTCACTTTGAAAGCTAAAGTTGCCTCGGAAACACTGCTGATTCCATGGTCATCTAATTTTTGCTCCTTTTGTCCCAGGGGGCCATGCTTTAGAGAGGCATTTATTTACAAGCCTTTCCAGTGGACTTCAGTTATCGGCCAATAATACTGTGGACACACACTTCTAATGGCCTCTGTTTTGAAACCGAGTCTAATCTAATGGCGCAGCGCCCAAACTCCCTTTTTTTTTTTCCAGCACAGCCATTAAAGGATGTAGGTTATTGCTGTTGTCACCATTGATATTTGTCATTGTAATGTAATTAGGGCTCTAAAATGATGCATTACAGCCCTTGGCAGAACTTCTATTAAAATCTTTTCTTCTGCTCACTGAACTGCGACCTGCTTTCTGATGAACAACAGACAGACAGCTTTAGGGCGAGGAGCAGATTCATCAAAGTTGTATTTTCAGCAATGGAAATGGAATGGGGTGGGGGGTTGGGGGTGGGTGGGAGGGGGATATAAAGACAATATCCCCTCTGAAGAAAAGGAAAGGGTTGGCAAGGGTAGAGGGGAAGAAGCTGCCTAGCCCATTTGAATTTCATCTGACCACTTGAAATTCTGATTGCGTCTGATGAATCTTGTTTAGACAATATATTGCCAGCCTGAGAATCACATGGTTAATCAGAGTTCTAATCTGCTATCCATCAGCCTATGCCAGAGCTGTAACTTCCAATCAAATTTATAGGTTATGTGGGTCACACACATCTCTGAACAACTAAATGCACAGATCTCCCATTTAGAAGCAGGCAGATTCTCAAAGGCTGATGTGAGCGCCACTGGATGTAAGGAGACTATTCAGTGCTTTATGAAAGCTTCTGATAAACAGCTGCTAAATTATGGCCTGTGGACATGGCACAATGTTCTGAAAGCGCATTAATGGCCCAATAAAAGGGTGATTGTTCATGCCAAACCCTAAAAAGGATAGCCGGGCTTGCCATACATTGTCAGAAACATTAACAAATACTGACATGTCTGTGACTTCTTTCTCTTAACAGTTAAAAGCATTTTACAGGCGTTAAAAACACTCTGGTGATGACCAGAGAACACAAACGGTTTCATTTTCTTAAAGTACTATTTACTGACTATCAAATGATGGGGGCATTTTAAAAAGTATCTTTTCACAAAATCACTTTTGAAAAGCAGCATTAGCATAGCCATGATATTATTTTTTTAAAGTTTTCTAGAAAGATATATGTATTCGAGTATGCGTGTGTGCAGCATGATTAAAGTAAGTTTCCCTTGTCTAGTCATGTCCATCTCTAGGGGGCGGTGTTCACGCCCGTTTCTTAATCAAGGGAGCCAGAGACTTTCAAGGTCATGTGGCCAGCATGACTATACACCAAGACACACGTAATGCTGTTACCTTCCATCGTAGCGGAACCTATTTATCTATTTGCATTTGTATGCTTTCAAACAGGTAGGTTGGCAGGATCTGGTGCAAGCAATGGGAGCTCATTTTGTCGTGCGGCGCTTGAGTCTTGAATTCAGGTTCTTTAACCGCTGAGCCATCGCCCCCTGTATCTTGATTCCATGCAAATAAATACACTACCTTTATTCATATTTCACGTACATTCCTCACAAGAATTCAGAGTGAGGGGGTTTGGTTCCACCCACCATTACAAAGTACCGTATATCCACTGTATAAGGCACCTGGGCATATAAGAAGACCCCCTACTTTCAGGCACCAGCGAGCTGGCTGAAGGCCTCCGCGCTGCTGGGCTTTCATAGTTTGAGCTCAGTGCCTTCCTCCTCCAGACATCCAGCCAGACCTTACTAAGCCATCCCAGCGCTCATCGATCCATGTGCCCAGGTGAGGAGCGCCGAGATTATCGACTGAAAGGCCGCCGTCTACACTGGTGGCAGCGCGCCTTTTTGCTTGGTGGCGTTGCTTTTTTTTTTGTTTTGATTTTTTGTATACCCAGCGTATAAGATGAACCCCCCCCCCCCCCGATTTTTGAAATACTTTTTTGGGGTTAAAAAGTTGTTTTATGCACTGGAAAACATGGTAATCCTCTTTAGCTTCATAATCACCTTTTAAAATATTCCTTTATGTACTGGGGTTTATCATCCATTTGACTGGAGTCCTGGGAACTGCATGACAAGTCCATGCAATATTTTTGGAAATGGTTTCCTATTGCCTTCTTCCTATGTTCCCTGCGGCCCAAGAGTAATGGAAAGTCACCTAGTTTTGTATCTAAGGCAGAACTAGAACTCAGATCTTCCCATTCCTAGTCTAGCCCCTTAACTACTACACCTAACTGCCTGTCATGGCATTCATATTCCTTTTTTTCCCCTCCCTCTGCAAGCTAAAGGTAGTGAGCTAACAAGTATATTGTCTATTCTCAAAATAACTACTTGTTTGGGAGAGAATGATTGAGTCACATTTTGGTAAGATTCACAGTCAAATGGAAACTTGGTTTAAATTTATGTTCTCCACAATTCTAACCCAATCCTACTTCAGTATTCTAATTACTCCTCTAGACTAGAATAGCGCCAAATGTAATTGAACCTACAGTTGAGGTTGCCTGTGCTCCACACATTTTTCTATCAATTTTATGAATTGGGAATTGTCAATCGCAGAAACAACGAATTTATTCAGATGGATTTTATGTTCCTAAAGGTAAAGGTTCCCCTTGCACATATGTGCTAGTCGTTCCTGACTCTAGGGGGTTGCGCTCATCTCCATTTCAAAGCCAAAGAACCATAACTATCTGAAGACGTCTCCGTGGTCATGTGGCCTGCATGACTAAACACCAAAGGAGCATGGGACGCTGTTACCTTCCCTACATTTTTTTACATGCTTTTGAACTGATAGGTTGACAGAAGCTGGAACAAGTAACGGGAGTTGTCTAGGGATTTGATCCACAAAACTGCCAACCTTTCAAGCTCAGCATCTTAACCACTAAACCATCATGTCCCTTTATGTTTTGACTGATCCATAAATATATGTATAGGAGTAGACAAACCACCTGGTAAATAAGTGACCCTCCGGTTGTTAAATTTCAATCCCAGCCTTCCTGCATATTTCTTATTTTGCTCAAGCCATTCAATTTTACTAGTAGTTTAACAACTTCTAGAGGGCCGTAGGTTCTCTTTCTCTGGACAATATTCAGGAATGGCTCAGGAAAGAATAGATGTTTAAATATTAAGTAACACTCAAGTGTGTTTTATGAACACAGTTATTCACAGAAAGTGACTTTGTTTTTAATCTCTTATTTTAGGCCCAGGGATTCTGGGAGTTGAAGTCCACAGTTCTTAAAGTTGCCAAGTTTAAAGAGACCCCTGCCTTAGGCAATAGCCACCTGTAAAATATGCTGCTCCAGAATTGGCCCTGAACCTCAATTATTCCATTATATTGTCTCTTTATGGCAGCTGAACCATTTGATTTCCTGCTCGGCTGAGGTGCACTTGAAAGTTCTGATAAACTGGTAGTTTATTTTTTGATGAGATGGAGTGATTCTGTCACTGCTAAGGCTGAACTGATTCCTGAGTTGCACAGAGACCGTCTTCACCCCATCTCCTAGGCTTCAAGTACTAGCTGCAGCTGCTCTTTTGAGAGGGAAGGTGACGGATGGGTTTTCAGCCCATCCCAACAGGATCTGCTGTGGGGCTCTTTCTGCAGACAGTCAGACAAATGAATGCAACATGAAGGAGGGAGGGTGCAAGTAATTTATTTCTTCCCTTTAGCATAGAGTGAGACTGAGATGTTGTTGATAATGCTCTTGCTACAGGACCTGCAGCAACTGGAAAGGGGACAATGATTTCTTTCTTTCTTTCTTTTTTATCTCCTTTGTTCTCGGCATTGTGAGATTGACAGACTTAAGGACATGGACCTGCACCAAGACTTCACATATCTCTCTCTCCACCCTCCCCTCCCAGCCCACTTCCTTCTCTGGAATCACAGAAGGTTGGGTGATAGTCACATTACTCAGTATGAAACTATTGTTTTTTTAAAAAAACAGATTTAGTTGAGGCATCACATTATTGCAGGTGTTAAGCCAGCCAGCTTCCAAAATCAAAATGCATCTCAAATTCACCAACCGATTGGTCTGGTTTCAATATTTTTTATTTCTTTGTTTGTATCCCACCTTTACTATTTTTACAAATAGCTTTAAACTTTTTAAATCCTATTATCCCCACAAAAACAACCCACTGAGATGGATTGGGCTGAGAATGAGTGTCTGGCCCAAGGTCATTAGCCAGCTTTCATGGTTATGGCAGGACTAGAACTCACAGTCTCCTCAGAAGTGGTATTCAGCAGTTTCTGACCAGCTTCTGAAAAACCACTAGCAAAAGTTTTGAGTAGTTCGGAGAACCGGTAAATGCCACCTCTGACTGGTCCCGTCAC
Source organism: Thamnophis sirtalis (assembly GCF_051295495.1). Classification (NCBI taxonomy): domain Eukaryota; kingdom Metazoa; phylum Chordata; class Lepidosauria; order Squamata; family Natricidae; genus Thamnophis; species Thamnophis sirtalis. Next base: position 67,256,331 of record NW_028261385.1, read on the forward strand.
CATCTATTCTCTGCCTCCGGAGACCCAGCAGATCGGGAGGAAATGGGGATTTTGTAGTAACCCTCCCCTGGAGTGGGGAGGGAATGGAGATATTACAATATCCTTCCCTTGCCACGCCCACCAAGCCACGCCCACAGAACCGGTAGTAAAAAAAATTGAATCCCACCACTGAGTTTCCTGGTTTCTAGCCTGGTGTCTTAAGTACTAGACTAGACCAAACTGGATCTATCAATGTTTATATTGATGTTTGGTTTCACTATTACAAAAAGAACCCCTAAAATATCTTATAATGTTTTATTAGAATATAATTCTTTACAGTACCATATAGTATCAGCTACATAACTAGGCAGAAGGTTTTTGGAAGCATTAATACCTCTCTGGAAACCATCTGCACGCAGCGTATTTCCCTTTGTTCCTACAATCTTGAGCTCTTTTTTTCCTTTAACTATTTGGGCAATTTTACCAAACCCCAATTATATTGGCTTATACAGACTTGAACCTAAGCGGCTTGTCCTCCCAAAGTATTGGTATTAGAGCTCTCTATCCAAATATGCACAGTTGGTAAATTAACTAAGCACCCTGGTGGGTCTGAATATGGGGATTATATTCCAAGTAAATGTGTCAGAATAATTGTCTTCAAAACAGTTTCCTGATGCCCTCCAGATGTTAACTGAGAATATTGGGAGTTGAAGATCTAACAATTTTGGAAGACAGCAGGCTAGGAAACTGGCATTTTAAAGCAGTTTTTCTTTGGCACTATCTTCCCTGCTGTATTTTATTAATATAAATGTAGTTTATTTTACAAGTAAAATTGAAAGCAAGTTTTAATTACTTTTGAATTTCTAGATATGGTGATTAACATATAGGCTTGTTCCATCCATGAAAAAGTATGCTAGAGCTCAAGGAAATCTTTCCTTTAGTCCCCAAATCTATAATAATAATAATAATTTTAAAAATTTGCCATATAGCAAATCACTGCTAGTTAAATACCAAAGCATGCCTCCTATAAATATATTTGTTTGTTTACAGCTGTATACACATCCAAAGCCAGATAAAAATAGCCATGTTAGTAATAATATGAAATTCAGAAATTCATGAAATGAATGTAGAATATGCAAAGCTTTAAACAAATGTTATGCAAATAACATTTGACTATAGTTTGAAAAATTGGTCTCCCTGTACAAGGTTGCTGTTATGGTTTGTGCTTCAGTTTCAATTCTTATGTGATCTCAATTTGAATTTGCAGTATATAGTTCTGTCAATGGCCAGATTCTATTCAAAGCATTTAAACCTGCATCATACAACACAGGGAATTACGAAAGCAAATGCTTTTGACTGAAACTGAGCAGCACAATATATCACAACACTTGCAGCAGCCAAATGATCTCAGATACTAATGATAAGGTTAGACACTCAAAAAGGTACTGTGTTGCTTGTAAGTTGCTCTGCATGTCTAACCTGCCAGTGTGTTAAGTATAATTACCAAAGTATTATATCCCCTAGTCTACAAGTGCTATCCAACTTCAATTCAGAGAAAAGTAATCTACTGAAGATGTAATCCTCCTGTTATTCAGAAGAAAATGATACAACTGAGTGGGGGGGGGGAGATAGAATTTGGCCATAATCCATTCATTTAAAGACAGACCACACAAACACTTTCTTATACTTACGCCTTTGAGGGGAAAATGTGCAAAAAAAATAAAGAAAGAAAATACCACGTAATAATATCTCAATAAAGCCATCTTTGTAGACTGTGAAATATGTATCTTATAAATTATCTGGAAATATACTCTAATTAGATTTTATTACAAGACGAATTGGCAAATGCATACAATACTTGTTCTTATGCACCCTGACCAGACTTGACAGAGTTAAATATACCCAACACTGTTCATCTTCACAAAGGCAAAGACATGAAACTCCACCCCTCTTCACAATTTGTGGAAGCCATATTGTGGGTGAGGCTGCTTTCAACTATCTTTCAAACAGACCAGAAGAAGAAAAGGAATCTTTGAACTCTTTACAGTAGAGATGATGGAGGTGATATCCCTCTACTAGTATTTAATGCTCAGGATTCTCTCTGTCCATCATACTCACTATCCATAATCAGTGACGTGCAGTCAGGGGAGGCAGGGGAGGCACAGCCTCACCACTGTCAATCATGAAAAGGGAAAAAAATGTAAATGGGAAAAGGCGAGTGCTGAGGTTAGGCTAGCTAGCTGCTGTCACACTGTGAATGACTGCCTGTTTAAAAAGGCCTCTTAAAAAGTGCCCTCTACGATGAGGCAGGAGAACTGCATGCCTCATCTAGTCTGACATTTTAGGCACTCGAGCAGAGTTTATGCTACTATCGAAAAATCTCATGATTGATTAATATATATAAACACATATACTGATAAACAGAATATTTTTCAAAAGTGATTGGTGTTGAACTCAGTGACAGCCAACCATAGTTTGTCTTGTAACCAAAGACTGGCAAGAAATGAGCAAAGGGTAAAGGAGAAGCCACTTTCTAATGGTATCCACTGGTTGCAGCCCTACTACTGGTAGTAGGCCAAACCAAACAAATCAATATCCCAAAAAATTAGAACTATACATTCTTGAGATAACATAATAACATAATCCTGCCAGCCTGATAGTAGTGTTGTACCTCTTCTCTTCTGATAACCTAATGAACCAGGGATCTATCTGCCTGAGGCATTTTCAAATATTACCTTGTTTCTCAAGGCTTAAAGAATGGGAGCGGCTGTTAGGTAAGGGCATGTGGGGGGCATGGGGCATGTTTCGGCCTCCCTTCCCCACCCCCCTGCAGCCTCACCTCATGTTGTTTGCACAACAACCAACCATAGGAAATGGCAGGGATTGGCTCAGCATGCGTTTACGTATTTTCAGAGAGGACTTATTTTGGGGGGAGGGCTTATTTTAACGCATGCACTCAAAAGCCCAATTGGGCTTATTATCTGGGGAGGTCTTATTTTCGGGGAAGCAGGGTAGTCCCAAACAAATGCTTTATTTCTAATCACCTTGTAACAAGAATCTCACCAGACTGACTGCATTCCCTTGCATCAGATAAGGCTTCAGGGATTCTGGGATAGGTCAGGCCTGGGCCGCTTGCTTCAGTGCAAAGTCTCTAAACTCAGTTCCCTCTTAACACTTCCTCCATTCTGGCTGGAGATTCCACCACACAGCATCCTTTTTTTTAAAAAGGGGGGGCTTTTGGGTTTAAGAGATATTATAAGTGTGAGAAATTGTAGGTGTGAGAAATTTAATTCCACTTTCCAAATAACAATTAAGGTTTAAATCAATGGGGTTTTCCATTTAAGGCTCATAATATACAGAGAAAATAAGGCACAGTTTGGATTGAAAGACACAAAGTCAAGTTATGAAGAGATGGAGAACTATGGCACAACTAGCCACAGGAAATCTTGGGAATTGTAAAGTGTGTTTTTGTGTGTGTGTGTGTGTGTGTGTGTGTGTGTGTGTTTACATAGTTATTCAATGTAACATATATTAAACTGTACTTCATTTCAAATCCTTCAGCATTTGATTGATAGCAATAGCAATAGCAATTAGACTTATATACCGCTTCATAGGGCTTTCAGCCCTCTCTAAGCGGTTTACAGAGTCAGCATATCGCCCCCACAGTCTGGGTCCTCATTTTACCCACCTCGGAAGGATGGAAGGCTGAGTCAACCCTGAGCCGGTGAGATTTGAACCGCCGAACTGCAGCTAATAGTCAGCTGAAGTGGCTGCAGTACTGCACACTAACCACTGCGCCACCTCGGCTCTTATTTGATGAGATTTGGACACTTGTTTTTTCCCCCCAAAAAAAGAGAAGGTGGGAGATAATCACACAACCTGTAAGCCTGTGTAATCATTTTAGAAAAGTTTGTTCATTCCGCCACTATTCTCATTTCTTGCACCCAGATGAACCCAGAACCCTATTAAAAAATGCTGTCCAAGAATCAGGCACCTGTGTAAGACTACCCAGTGAAGTTCACAGACAAAAGTGACTCAAGCAAACCTCTCGTTTTCAAACACACTACCCATTCACCATAACTACTAAAGCATTCTAAGTCTCTTGAGGCAGGAGATGACAGATTCCTTTAGTCGTTCGCTCAGGGCAAGTAGTGATATTCAGAGAACTGGTGTCAAAGAACGTGCAAATCCGATCGTGTTTCCAGCTATCACTGAACAAGATAGACTGACATCTTTGCAGCAGAAATGTGTGAATCCCACTTTTACAAATTACACCAAACAAAATCTCAAATAAGTTCCCCCCAAATGCCTTTTTCAAACAAAGGTCAGGTGTAAAAACCTTGATTTTCTATTTGTTCCTCCTCCAAATCCTACTTAAATAAGTATTGTAATATTTCTGATCCCATGATCTTTTGTGTCCCACATACAGTGCCTTCACAATCAAATCTTACCAGAAGATTTATGATTTGTAATGGGACAGGGGGGATTATTCCATAATTGGGAAGGTAATATTAGCCATATTTAGTAACATATAATTAAAATAAAATATTCTTTATCCTGGCCACATTAATTTCTTGGTGAACAGGCCCTATCATGCTGCTGAAATCTGGTAATGTAAGTATAAGTAATATAAAAATACTTTAAATTAATGAATAAGGTCTTCAATCTGGAAACAGATGACATAGCAATATAGTAACTCATTCCCATTATTATTTAGAAGTGAATAGCAAAAAAAATTACAAGTACTTTTAAAGTACTTAGATGGCGATAAAATAGATGGCGGTATGTGAAGGAAGAAAAAAAATAACACGGGTCAGATTTGTGAAAGCTAACCATAAGTCATCCGGTGACAAGACATATCGAGAGAAAACCACATCTTTGCTTCCTTAATATTCTTATTTTTAAAAAAAATAATCTTTGTGGTTTTGCTGCCACTGAGCAAAACTGAAGCCTTCTGTAGGCTTGTGAGCCCTACAATTTCCGTACGCTTGATTGGCAACATCACTACTCTTTGAACTTCCTCCCATATTAATGTTGTCACCCAATTTTGTATACTGCTAATGGAAGACAGCAACCCTACATTCTGCTGCTGTGGATGAGGGTGTAAAGCAGTGGTTCCCAACATGGGGCCCACACCCCACATTTAGTGCAATTTGATTTTTAATGGGGGCAATTCGAACCTTGTTTAAACCTAGTTAATGTCCTTTTAGGTTTCCTCCACGTGAGTAGAGTTCACTTTTTGAATAAAGTAATAATTATATGTCATGGGCGGGGGGCATCAGGATTTTAGACATGCTTAGGTGGAGGATGGCCAAAAAAAGTTTGGGAACCACAGGTGTAAAGGGATTCATAGCAGTAACTCTACAAATAAGCATTTCATCTAGATCTGTAGAATATCTCCTAATTTGAACAAATGAATAATTACAGAATCCTTAACACTTTGGACTCACCACACCTTTACTTTAATATTTATAGCCTAATATGAGAGCCAGTTTGATGTAGTGGCTAAAGGCACTACGTTAGACCCAGGAGACCCTAGGTTGTAGTCCTACTTTAGGTGCAAAGAATATCCTAGCTCCATGATGGCGAACCTATGCCATGCATGCCGGAAGTGGCACGCAGTGTGGGCAGGCAAGATGTCTCCCACTGCTCTTCTGGGTTCCAGCATGGTCAGCTGGACTTCACATGCGCAGGAGCACAGGAAATTGAAAGAGCAGCTTCCTGGTACACATGCGCGCACCGGAAACCAGAGGTTCATCTTCCTGGCATGTGCATGTGCACTGGGTAGCCACCTCTTCCCATTTACAGCACATGCATATGCATTGGCCAGCTGGTTTCCATGTGTGCAAGTGCACCAGAAACCAGAAAACCAGGTGGCCACCGCGCATGCACATGCTGAAAATTGAAAAGATCATCTTCCTGGCACGTGCATGCGCACTGGGTGGCTGCTCTTCTGGTTTCTGGCACACGCACACACTCCCGTTTCGGCACTCAGTCCCAAAAAGATTCGCCAACACAGTCCTAGTGTATCCCTAAAACTGGGAACAAATAATATTTTTCCTTACTAGTTTTGTCCTTAATCACTGTATACAGAACATGTGCTTTCAGTGGGAACTGGGGGTGGGGAGTTATCCCTGTTAGTCCTCTGCATCTGAAACCTTGGTTTCTACTTGGAATAAGGGGGAAACTGAGGTCTTGGATCAGATCACACTCATGGGGCCTTTCTCCTCTCAAGGATTGTGTCATTCCTCATAGTTTATGGAAGAATTGAGGGAGACGAAACAGGAGAAGACACATCTTGAGGACTGCTGATGCTCAACAAAGAACAATTTTGATGAAACATGGGTTAGAGCTGCTATTAAGGCCTGCCTTGTGGCAGCAAGGACAGCAAAGTGTCAGTACTTCTCTGCCCTAAGTGCACCTACCGACTGCTGTCCTGCAGCCCTGCTTTGGGTAACATGAGTCCTCCTGGGTAAGACGGGTGAACAAATCTTCTTACAGGGATGTACAAAGGGATTTGCCCAACATCTGTTGGATAAAGTCATTTGGATTTGTTCCCAGTTGGACTCTGACTTTGTCACAGGGCCAGAGGAGATATTTAGAAGAGTCTTGCCTGATTATCTGGGAATAGTTTGAACCTGTTGGACCTGAGGAAACAGACAAGGTCTCAGACAATGAGCACAGTCACTGCTTTTTGGATCCATGCTCCTCCTGGCTTGTTAAAATTATCTGGATGGTGTTAGGCAAGTGGGCTCTGGAGATGAGTAGAAATGTACAATTGAGTATCATCTATAGCAGTGATGGGGAAACTTTTTTGGCTTGCGTGCCAAAAGCAGGGGGAGCACAGGGGGGTCATGCGCAGGCATGCCACACCCATAATGCAATGTGCAACCCCAGCACACATGCACACATGACCAGTGCTCCCCCGCCCCATTTTTTGCATGCTTTTTTGTCCTACCCAGGCTCCAGAGGCTTTATAGGAGCCTGCGAAGGGTGCAAACAGCCCCCCCTGACTTCCTGGAGGCCCTCGAGAGGCTTCTGGAACTTCCCTGAAGCCTCTGGAGTGCAAAAAAATGGTCCTATGGGCAAACAAGGAGTTTGGGAACAGACTTCCAGTTTGCTTGTAGTGCCGTTTTTAGTCCTCCGGAGCCTTCAGAGACCTTCAGGAGGCTTCCCTGAAAGCTCCAGAGGATAAAAAATGGCCTTGCGTGCCCTGACAAACGGATCCATGTGCCACCTGTGGCACACGTGCCATAGGTTGACCATCCCGGATCTATAGCATCTTCTCTGTGTGACCAGGTTGTTCCTTTGCTTCTCAAAAAGGCTGCAGTTCTCCCCTTCCTCAAGAAGCCATCACTGGACCCAATTATATGAACAATTTTTGTCCAGTATCTAATCTCCAATCTCCCATTTTGGGGAAAGATGGTAGAGAAGATGACAGAAGAACTTCAAAGGACCTTTTTGTCCTACCCAGGCTCCAGAGGCTTTATAGGATAGTCACTCATGCCGTCGTCACCTCAAGACTGGACTACTGAACTGTAATGACTACTGTAATGCGCTCTACATGGGGCTGCCCTTGAAGAGTGTTCGAAGACTTCAGCTTGTCCAGAACGCAGCGACGCGAGCGATTGTGGGTGCACCTCGGTATGCCCACGTCACACCTATCCTCCGCGAGCTGCACTGGCTGCCCATTGGTCTCCGGACACGCTTCAAGGTGCTAGTCGTTACTTTTAAAGCCCTACATGGTATCGGACCTGGGTACTTGAGAGACCACCTCCTGCCAGTCACCTCCCAAAGACCTATTAGATCCCACAGACTAGGCCTCCTCCGAATTCCATCTGCCGGCCAATGTTGGCTGGCGACTCCTCGGGGGAGCTATGGCTGCTCCAGCCCTCTGGAACGATCGCCCCGTGGAGATCCGGACCCTCACTACCCTCCCAGCCTTCCGCAAAGCAGTTAAGACCTGCCTGTTCTGGTGCTGAACTATCCAGCCCCATTCGAGGTTATGGCTGTTGTAGAATTTTAAATTGCTGTTTTTTATTTTATTTTATTGTATCCCCTCCCTTTTTATTGTTAGCCGCCCTAAGTCTCTCGGGAATAGGGCGACATACAAACTTAATAAAATCTAAATCTAATCTAAATCTTGGAGGAAGCAGATTAACTGAATCCTTTTGAATCAGAATTCAGACCCAGCTAAAGGAAGAAGGACATTGGCTGCACTTCTGGATGGCCTATGGCATGGGAGGATGGGGTTACTGCATCCATCCTTGCTCTACATCGGGTTCCCCAAACCCTGGGCTGCAGCCAACTACCAGGCTGTAGCCTATTTAAAACTGGGTCAAGGGCCAGCCCACACACACAGCTCAACTTAAACAAGCAGCAGGCTGGCACACATACTTGCAGCCAAGCTGCGCGTGCATACACATGTGCACCATCAGGCTGCTCGTGCGAGTCGAGCTGTGCATGTGCACCAGCCCGCTCTCACGCTGCCCGGTTCCCGCAAAAGTTGGGGACCGCTACTCTACTTGACCTCTCAGTGGCTTTTGATATCGCTGACCATAGTATCCTTCTGCATGAACTCAGAGGTCGAGGATGGGCGGCACGTTATTGTGCCTGTTCATTGCCTTCCTTCAGGATTAAATCAGTCAGTGATGAGAGGAGAGGTACTACCCTCAGGCCCTGCTATGTGGGGTGCCACAGGATTCAGTGCTTTCTCCTCTCCTTTTTAGCATCTACCTGAGACTTCTGGGTCAACTCATCCATCATCATAGGGTGAGGTATCATTGATATGCTGATGTTACTCAATTATACATCTCTACCCCTGGCAAATTAAGCAATGGCATGGCCATCTTATCCTGATGCTTTGGGGTATTGGATGAAGAACCGCAGGCATCAGCTAAACACCGGCAATACTAATGGCTTTGGGTTTTTAGGACTGGTAAAGAGTGACAGACCCAGAATCACCCTGCTAGTTTCATGTCTAATACAAGACCATTTTCTAATCTGATGCTTTAATCGTTTCATCAAACTGGCTTTTAACAGTTTCTAGACATATACATAATTAATCAGTTATTTAAAAGGCATACAATTAAGTTTACAACTTTAGAAATTGACCATAATAAATCACCCCAAAAGACATAATGTAAAGAGATATATCCTTTCACTAGTAGACTGCATTTGAGGGAGGGAGGGAGGGAGGGAAGATGGAAGGAAGGATGGATGGATGGATGGAAGGAAGGAAGGAAGGAAGGAAGGAAGGAAGGAAGGAAGGAAGGAAGGAAGGAAGGAAGGAAGGAAGGAAGGAAGGAAGGAATCTTAGCTTCATCTCTCAAAAACAGTTGTCTTTGTATGCATCTGCCACACACTTTCTTTTAACATCCTACCCTCTTTCAAGAACTGGAGACAGTGTTTATTGCTGTGGTTGATTCTCTCCCCTTTCCATCTAGTTGTCTTACATGCTAATACATTGCCATCTTTCAAAGAAAGTACTGTGAAATGGGAAGGCTGTCATACAGAGTGAATGGTACTGCAGGGAAATCAGAGACGTGTAGAGAAAACTAATTAAGTAATTTCTTCCCATTGTTCCTTTTCTCTGCAAGGTTTCCTCAGACTAAGGCTTTAATGTAGACTTTGATTGACTTGTGCCTGATGTGCACAATACCTTTTGTGCCAGGACAACTGCATTGGCCAGTTTGCCAAAACAACCCACATAATAGGAGATGAAAGGAAAGAAACAGAATTTCTCCTGCATCCATGCAGGAACAAGTCCATCCTATTCTCAGATACTTATTAACATAGAATTAGTCAAAGGGAAGCAAAGTTTACAGCAGAGTAATGTACAGAGAAGAGATACTAGCAATTTATTTCATATTGTTCATGAAACAACAATAAGGGAAAGTTTGGATATCCTCTACACTACGGGTGTCCAACCTTGGCAAAATTCTAGCTAGGGAATTCTGGAAGTTGAAATCCACAAGTCTTAAATTTGCCAGAGTTGGAAATTATTGATCTGTTTCCCTGAGAACCATATGGAGAATTCCAATGACATTGGCTCAGACATTTCTGATCAACTGATTCCATGATAACGCCTAGAGTTATGTAGGAGTTAACTCCTAGAATTTCCAGTCAACATGGTTAGGTCTATGATATATGGGATGCAAACATCTGGAAATCTACTGTGCACTCTAGAGCAAAGGGGTCCAACATTAGCAACTTTAAGACTGGTGGACATGGCTTGCTGGGGAATTCTGAGAGTTGAAGTCCACAAGTCTTAAAGTTGCCAAGGTTGGACACCCCTGCTCTAAACAGTGTCTCCCCTCTCCCACTTCTTCCAGTGCCCTCCTATCTGATCACTCTTATTCTTTTCCACTCTATCTTTTCCTTTTGCATATGTTTATAATCCTTTCTCTCTTCCCCTTTCCTTATTCTAATCAGGAATATCACTGAAGCATAAAAGCAGTGAATAATTACTATAATTGTCTTTTCCAAACAAGCAGCCTATCAAATGCACTGCACTTCTGACTCCCATAATACTCATCTAACATTATCAATGCCCAAAAATCTGAAATTTAACACATCTGTGAAGAGAGCAAATTGGAGAAAGCAGGTATACAACATTCCCAAGAACACTTACTGTCAGTCACAAAGGATCAAGACTATACAGCAAAAGTTGCAATTCAAAAAGGATTTATTGCTCAAGCTTACACACAAGAACCTAGTCAATTAAAGTTCAATACTAAGTTGGCACCAGAGACTGTAAGGGTCAATGGAATTCAAGAGGGGTTGGACCTGAATTCTTTGTGGCAACACAATGTTTCCAAATTGATGACATGCTTAACTCCATCCCCAACCCTTTCCAATCTTCTCCTATGTTTACATAATAAGTAGTCAAGAGTTCTTCAATGTTCTAAAGCAGGGGTCAGCAACCTTAAACACCCAAAGAGCCACAAAGTTCCTAACTGGAAGCCCTCTGGGTCAATTCTGGAGCTGACCAGAAGTCTAGTTCCCCCACCATAGACTTTCCTCTTAGCATGACATCCTTTTTCCTTTTACCAACCAGCGACAGGGAGCTGCAGAAGAGGTATGAAAGAACCACATGCGGCTGTTTTAAAGGCATTTTTCCCTGTCAAAAGCTAGGATGCAGCTCCTCCAGAGACTCCCAAATGTTGCCACTGAACTGTAATCTTTAATATTACAGAGGGGGAAAAAGCATACACTAGGGCAATAATGTTGTTATTATAGTTACATGAATTAACTGCCATTAGACTTAAGTTTGAATTATGTTAAATATAATGTAGTGTTTGTCCTTTCTCACTTATTAGTTGAAAGCATAGCATGTCACTCAAAGCATGTTCGACAGTTCAACTCACTTAGATTAAGGTTGCCGTTTGGGTGATCCCTTTGTCTAATGAACAACCATTTCCTAATTTTAGACCTCCCATCGTGCTCTCCAAATCAATTCCCTAACTATGTACATATTGGGTGATGTGGAAAATATTGCATTGAGTGTTTAGTCTGTGAGAGCAACATTTGAAGCAACCATTTTTTAAAACAAACTATATAGGCAAAGGTAAAGGTTCCCTTCGCACATAATGGAGTGAGCTCCCATTACTTGTCCCAGCTTCTCCCAACCTAGCAGTTCGAAAACATGTAAAAATGCAAGTAGAAAAATAAGGACAACCACAGCGTTCCATGCGCCTTCGGTGTTTGGTCATGCGAACCACATGACCATGGAGACATCTTTGGACAGCTCTTCAGCTTTGAAATGGAGATGAGCACCGCCCCCTAGAGTCAGGAACGACTAGCACATATGGCCGAGGGGAACCTTTACCTTAAATATAAAAGATATATACAAATATGCAGTGATCTAAAGTAGCTACATGTAAGGGAACAGTCTGCTGCAGAGACTCACTTATTGCAGACAAGTTCCACACATGCTATTTTAATTGTAGGGATAAAGCAAACAGTGCTTTTCACTCAAGAGAGTCATAATATTCATTTACTTGAATAAAAACTCTAATTTATCAAAGATCTCTGCCAATGTTTGTTTCAAAGATCTTGTTTTAAGCTTGAGTGGTATCACTTAGCACTCCTACTTTTCACATCAGCCGAGACTCCCTCATCCTTGTTATTTCAATGATAGGTTATTTTTATCCTTTCATTCACAACCATCAAAGCTTCAATATTCTTCCCGATCACATCCTCTGTTCTTGCCAAGCCATTCCCCCAAGTGCTTTTCTCCACACTTACTAAATCCAGTTGCAATTTCTATGTTTTTTGAACCATAACACACTGCTGCATTCTCTGGTGTTTTGCTGGTCTACCAAAGGAGTTCCTCAAAGGATTAATGCATTCAGTGGGGACAATAACTAGGAGCTGGAATTCTACTATGCATGCTAAATCTCTTTCCTGTTGTCAGCCGGAAAACAAGAAAGCCTAAAACGTGACATTCAACATAGCCTGGGTAGAGTAGAGACTTCCTTTTTTTCTGCCTGCAATCTTTCCTCTGGAGCAGAGCTCAAAGTGGCAGGAGGAATCCATTTTCCTCATAAATGATATGCCACCAATGGATAGGCACAGATAAATCTCACCTGAAAGCCCAAAGCGCAATTCAAAAGAAAGATTTGTTTACAAGTAGCATACCCAGTGCATTTTAATGTACTGCGTGCATTTGGATAAAGTGAGGAGCCCGTTCCATTCAACATTAAAACAAGTTAAGACCACATAAGATATTTTTCTCTCACTGCTGGCAAAAGCTATAGCTGCATTGCATATTTCTGTTTAATAACTATGAATGAGACTTTTTACCTGCACATTTAAGCTCCTGGTACCTTTGCCTGAACAAAATGCAAAAGTCTCCAGTCAGCCATTATATCTGATTTCATCTAAATCAGAAAAGTAGGATTTCTTACTTTGAAAGAAATTAATCAGATAGAATTCTGCATTAGATGAACAAGACTCATTTTACTTGCTTTTAAATTTTGGACATTATGATTTTAAGAGAAATACTAGATTTTACAGACTTTTAGCTTGGTTTCTCTAAACTGCTTGTATTCCAAAAATCACAACATTAACTAACCTGATGATTAAAAGCACAACACATCAACGGTGTTAATTTCAATCTTACAAGGCAATGAACTCCTGACCAAAAGAAGTACCATTTATAGCTGTGAAAGACTCAGCAAGTGCACCACTTATTCAATATTTATATTCTGCGCCAGGACACGGGAGTAATCACTACTGTGCAAGGCTAAGAAAAACTATGTATGCTGGACTTCTACCCACCCCACTGTGAAGGAAAGAGCACCCAAGGTGTTGCAGAAGGTAAAATTCATTAATCTGAACAACTCACAGCCTCCAGACAGGGCTGCCAAACTTCTATTGCCCATTTTATCAGTATAACAAGTACACATACACACACACACACACACACACACACACACAAAACAAACAAACAAACAACCCAAATCTGGCCCACAACCTTGGCTGAATCTTTCCTTCCTTCAATAGGTAGCAATTGTGGTTCACAATGCTTTCATTTCTATCTTCAGTACAGAACTTCATTCTAAAGCTGGTGAATTGCTCAAATAAGTACTACTGTTACTATCTCTCTCCCCCTCCTTCCGCTTCCTTTTCAACTCCCCCCCATCCGTGTGTGTGTGTGTGTGTGAGAGAGAGAGAGAGAGAGGGGGGGGAGAGAGATCTATTTCTATTCCACAATCCCTCTACTACAAGAGTGTTACCGACACTGCCTCCAAGTAGCAAAATACTTTTATTAAGCTTCGGTAGAGGACACACGTTGGTCTTGTTGCAACTGAGGTTGGTAGTTTTCAGAGCAGAAACATAGAAAGAGCAAAGTAAATTCAGTTTTCTTCTCTGTACTTTTCTCAAATAGTCTTCTACATCTCTGGCTTAGAATGCAAGTGAAATAAAAGGTAAAGGTTCTCCTTGCACATATGTGCTAGTCTTTCCCAGCTCTAGGGGATGGTGCTCATCTCTGTTTCAAAGCTGAAAAGCCAGTGCTTTCCACCGACATCTCCATGATCACGTGGCCAGCATGACTAAACACCGAAGGCGCACAGAACACTGTTACCTCCCCACCAAAGGTGGTTCCTATTTTTTCTACTTGCATTTTTACATGCTTTCGAACTGCTAGGTTGGCAGAAGCTGGGACAAGTAAGGGGAGCTAACTCCGTTACATGGCACTAGGAATTTGAACTTCCAAACTGCCAACCTTTCTGATCAACAAGTTCAGCGTCTTAGCCACTGAATTAAGAGTTATGCCTGATAGCGCAAAAAGACTCTAGTAGGCGTATTTAGCGGGCTATTCCTCATTTTATAGTCAGCCTCGTGCTCATTTCTAGGTTGGCCCGTTTGATGACTTCACCCAGATTAAAGCAGAGGTAGTACAGGTCCTGTAACCCCATATACCCAATGCAACTCTCAACCCCTCCCTCCAAATTGGTCTTACAGTCCATTGAAACACCCATAGCCAGTTTGGAGATAACTAGTATTTTAACAATTCATCCCGTCAAACCTCACCTAGACATCAAGGCCAAGGGAGCAAGAACAACAGAAATTTTGTCAGGCCTCTTTAATGCTAGTCTGGAGTAAATATAGAATCTTAAAAACCATAATTGGAACTTCCCAGCCTCAGTTATACTGTAGTGAGTTAATTAAGTTGGAGACTCTTTGAAGTGCTTTTTCCCATCTCTCTCAGCAGCTACCTTTTGAGATAGACAGCCAACTGGCTTGCCTCCAGAGTTCCCACAACCTGCTTTGCTTCCTCACATCCTGCTTGCCCACAACTATTTGCACTCATCCTCATGACTTAGCTGCCATCTCATCCCCATCCACTGTTAAAGTGGCCTAGAATTATTCTTAGTTATTGCAGTTTGAAACACCCTTAGTCTTCTACTTCTACCCCTATTTTTTCCCATGTGGGTAATCTAAACCAGGGGCATGCAACTATGGCAAATTTACAACCTAATTAAATTCCCAGAAGCCCTGAGCCAGATAAAGTTGCCATATTTGCCACTCGTCTAGACCATCTAAAGCACGGGTATCAAACTCGCGGCATCATGTTGCTGTCACGTGATGTTTTGCGACATTTTTCTCTTTGCAGAACTGGGATGGCTATGGCCTATGCGTGTTGCATCCGGCCCACCGGCCACCCATTTGACACTGATCTAAAAGAATGATAATCTGGAATAGTGACCAACTCAGCACCAATTTACACATATATACACATATGGGTTAGGGATTTGGAGGAGCTGACCTAGGTATAGTGGTCTAGCAGGGTTATCAATTTCCCAGAAGATCACTATTTCTCTGAAATAAGTTCACAGATACAGAAATATAGAGATTATCGGCAGGTTGGAATCAGAACTTTCTGATTCCCTACATTCAAAGCTGCTTTTTCAAAAGGCAACTGGAATTTCTCATCCAAGACGTTTCTTCTGTTCTGAATGAATGGTGGAGAATGGAAGGATTTCTGCAGATTGGAAATATATTTTCTACTAACTGATAACCTGGCTTTGCCCAGATATTTCTTTATAGGGGGGAAATGTCAGACCAAATGTAATTTCTATGTTGGATTTTCTCCCTTAACAGAGGGAGCCCCCTTGTGGAGTACTGTGAAGCCATTAGCGTGGAAACTTAACTGCGCTGTACAGTAGAAGCCATTTTACAGCAGTATAGTAGAAGTCATTTTAAGGCACAACAAGCTGTATCTTAACCGAACACACACTCTGAGGAGTGTTAGGGGTGTCTTACTTCTACAGCAATTTTGCAGAGACTAAGACATCTGTGTTCCAAGTTTGATTGCAATTGCTTGAGGCGTTCCAGAGTTTTGCTGGAACGAACGGACGAACGAACACACACACACACACACATATCCATAACCATATCCAATCTGTAATAATCCAGACGGTCTTTAGATGGCAGCATCAAAGATGCCAGGGAAACTACTAACTGATGCCCTGAAACTACACTAGGTTAAACTGCACAAGAGCAGTAACACTATCTGGCTTTAGTAATGAGGCATGTAAACAGAACCTGCAGGACAGCCCAAGTCAAATTGATCTCAAGAATTGACATGGCTGTAAGGTAAAGGCCTAAGTCTTCACTGTTACTAGAGGGGTATCTACTCAAGTTAATCCATAGCATTATATAAAAAGCCCCAAATGTTTTCAATTTCTCTCCCTCATTCCCTCCTCCCCACCCTCTCTTTCTCTGTTTCAGGGATACAAATACTTGTGGGATCCTTGGTGCTTTCTGAGCTTGGAGGGGAGGGGTTTGCAGCATTGATGATGTTACTGCACTGCTCTCTTGCCACACTAATAATGTTAACTAGTTTGGTAATGAAATGTCTGCAAGAAAACCATCAGACTCAGAGAGCACAGTTCAACCCCTAAGCTACAAATAACCTCTTCAGCTGCACGGATATTTTAAAAACAACAAATTATCCCATTGAATTAAAATGTAAAAAAATATCTTATCTATCCATTAACAAAAATGTTCAGAGATTGTGAAAGGAAGAAAAAGCTACACCGCAACCCATAAACTACTACCATAGTTGATCGTTCTGCTCCAGTTTCACTCCATTGAAGCTGACGAGTTCCAGCCCGCAAGTTTGGAAATGTGAAGAGGTGGGAGGAGACAGAATAATACAATATCTGTTCAAAATCTATTATGTAAATTGTTTTAAACTGAACCACACAGAGAACACATGTCCTTTTTCATGGTTAAGGGAGCACAATATATGAAACCTACCAAACAAAAATAACAGGCTTTTCCAAAGATCACTTTTGTAGTCATGATTTTTAGATTCCACTCCAACGTTGCACAACATACATACAACGTATGTTGGGAAAGGAGCTTGCTTATTATCCATTGCACAGGCATCAGCAGTGCTACTTCAGACACATGAAGCCTTCTTCTTGTATCATTGCGATTGCAATATAAATAAATAGGTCTATGCCAGGGGTCTGCAATCCCCGGTCCGTGGACATGCCAGAAACTGGGCCACGCAAACAAGCAAAGCCCCATCCACAGGATGCAGGAAGCACACAAAATCATGCCCCTTCCTATCCTTTCTCCTCAGAACAGGTCCCCAGAAAGTTTGGGGGGGGCGCTGATTTACACTATAACATACCGACAACCAGTCTTGGGTTTACCCACTTCAGTTAAGTATAATATTATAGGTTTGCTATCATAAGTTGAAGCATGTTTTCAATTAGAAGCAGTCCAAC
Source organism: Thamnophis sirtalis (assembly GCF_051295495.1). Taxonomy (NCBI): domain Eukaryota; kingdom Metazoa; phylum Chordata; class Lepidosauria; order Squamata; family Natricidae; genus Thamnophis; species Thamnophis sirtalis. Next base: position 67,273,562 of record NW_028261385.1, read on the forward strand.
CAAGGGTGGGATTCAGCTGGCTTGGACTGGTTCGGGCGGACTGGTAGCTCCAACGATCAGCTGGGGAGAGAACCGGTTCACTCCGACGATAAGATGGGCCCACCTGCCTGCCCTCAGCTTTACTTACCTATATCCTCTCAGCTGATTGGCACGGCAGAGCAGATTGCCACACCTCAGCTGTGTTACTCCCCAGAAGTAAAGTGAAAGGAAAGTTTTGTAAAAACTGAGTATAAGTGCCGAGCACACGTCAGGTGCACTCGCATGCATGAAGCATCCCACCACTGAGTCCAACTGATTCCGGTTCTGCTTAGCAGTCGGCAAGAAATTGCAAACACGATCGATTACATGTTTGGGAGAACCAGTAGCCAAACTACCTCTGAATGCTGTATAGCTAAATGATTGTCCGCAACAAGCTGTGCATTTAGGCTCCATAAAAGTGTACTCAGTTTCTAACAAACAAATTCATCCATGGCAATTTATTTCATCTGGAAACGGAACATTTAAATCATTCCATCAATGCAAATGCAAATCATCCCGAGTTATTTGATGGGAGTTAAGTGGAACTTTTAGCTACAATGTGGTGGGAACTTGTATGCTTAAGATCAGCCAACGCTGAATAAAACAACCGCATTTGGCAAAAGTATATTGAAACTGCAACACTCTCTGTGCATAATCTTATTTTTCCACTTGCAGTATTTACTATAGAAAACGCTACTACTGGAATTACTCCCATTTCTTAGATGGCAAATAACAATTGCTATTGATAAATTAATATTGGTCTAATGTTGCCTCCCCCATTTTAATTGGTTGTCATGAAAAGATAATAAGATACTTTCATGTTTATACGCTGCTTATGCATATCACTGTAGAATTGTAGCACTGGTATTTAAAGATGTGGGCATGTCAACCGTAGGTTGTTTCTGGTTTGAGAAACAAAGCAATCATGAGCACTCAACAGATAACGCAGTGCCAACATTTGTATGCATTTAAAAGGCAGCCAGAAATCCATGCTAAGAAAAAAAATATATCACGGAGCCTATGATCAAACAGCATGTATGCATGCAGTACAGCCCATCCCCAATTATGCAAACTAGATACCTTCTTCACTATGCATCCCTGTGGGACAATGTAACCTTATATAAACATTCTTCCCAATTAAAAGAAAATGTAATTATTCAAATGATTCTTCTCTCTAGAAGCAGGAAAATGAGGCTCATGCTAAAAAGGGAGAGACAGAGAGGCAGCAGTGAAATTAAAAGGCTCCTTCCCCATAAAAAAAAGTATTTGAATAATTTATATTTAAGAATGTGTATGCAGTAACTCTAACTCTATTGTTGAAATATTCTTCTCCTAAGAGTTATTACTCCATAGGGTTGCTTTTTACACTGTTTGGATGATGAAGGCATACCTAAAAATTATTGATTAGATTTAAAAAATCTAATCTAAAATTCTACACCTTTGATTGGAAGTGATTAGGTGATCTAATTTCCAATAATAATTTCCTCCTCTCCTATGTAGGTGTCTGCAAGTTTGCTTATGCCATTGCTCCACTGCCATTAATATTTCCATATTATTATTATTTTAAAAAAAGCTGAATCAATAGGAGACCTGCATGAGTTCAAAGTCAGATACAGTTTGACCATAACAATTTTAAGGTGGAGGATAGATCTTCTTAAATGAGAAAATTCTGAATGTCATTTTTGCTCATTAGTTCTTGCTTTATATTTTTCAATTAGATAAGTAAGTTTTGTCATTGGTGTTTACCTTTGCATTTCTAATCTACTTCCTCTTTGCTTTACAGTCCTACAGTGCTCGTCTCTCATTGCTTATAACTTGAACAAATCTTTCTTAAAGTTTAAAAATGGGGAGCAAATTTTAACACTGTAATTTTAGCTGGTTTTCCAGCTTCTTCTCAAATAGAAAACAATATATCTCCAACCAGAAATCAATATTGAACATGTACTTTTTGTAGTTCTACTCGCACATACAGTCCCATTTACAATCCAAAACATCTGGCTAAATAGCCGGTCAAATAAACAGAACATTACAAAGTGATCTTGTTTTAATCTCCAGCGATCATCGAGATGTTTATGAGAATAGATAGAGGAACAGAAACTTTCCGATACAATAGCTTCTTGAAAGCAAGCACACACTAATGCTTACAAAAGAGTGTCTGCTCTCTACAGCAGTATTTCTCAACCTTTAAGAGGCATGGACTTCAGTTCCCAAAATTCCACAGCCAGCATGCTGGGAGTTGAAGTCCATATATCTTAAAGTTGCTGAATAAAATTGAGAAACACTCCTCTAAACCCTTGAGTTACAACCAACAGTGCAGCCTTCACACCGTGATCATCTCTTCACATAAAAAAAGCCTCTCCTCCTTTCTGGAGTTATTTGTAGGCTTTACAAAATTTGCACAAATGTAAAAAGAGTCTTATCAATAAGAGAAATTACTCATTACATTGATCAGTATGTGGCATTTCTAGGATGGAGAGCAAGTTGTCATTTCTACAGGTAGTTCTCCACTTACAACCTTTTGTTTAGTGATTCTTCGAAGTGAAAATGCCACTGGAAAAAAAAAATGACTTATGACCATTTTTCACACTCATGACAGCTGCGGCATGTCTATGGACACATGATAAAAATTTGAATGCTTGTCAACTGGCTCATATTATGATGGTTACAGTGCCCCAGGATCATGCAATCACCTTTTGTGGCCTTGTAAGAAGCAAAACCAGATTTTTTAAAAAACATCTGTGTTACTGATGCAGCAAAACTTGCTTAGCTACTGTCTTTCTTAGTAACAGAAATTTTGGGCTCAATTCTGTTTGTAAGTCAAGGACTACCTGTACTGTGACAAATAAGCAAATAATAATAGTGACTTGGAACAGTTGCTAGCATATAAAGCACCTTTCACAATGTACTCACAGACAAGGAAGTAGCCCCAGGCATTCCTATTAATTTGGTAGGGGAAGCGGGGGAGAAAATAAGCAAGCATTTTCCATGATGGACTAAGATGGGGGTCTCCGAACTTGGCTGAGGAATTCTGGAAGTTGAAGTCCACAAGTTTTAAAATTGCAAGGTTTGGAGACCACTGGACTAGCAGGTATGCCAAATCGACTGAAAAATAGCAGTGGGCTACTCTAGGTGGAATGGGACAACTCAGCATGGCCAGCTCGGCATCACCCACTCACTGCTTCCCGCTTGCCGCCACCAAGACACCTCTGCCAACTCATCACTGTCGAGTTGCTGCAGGACAACTCCACATGGCCAACTCGCAATGCAGACAATCCACCATGGAGGGAATGCTGAGCAGTTGACTAACCAGATGGGCTTCCCATGTTCACACCAGAGGTGGTATTCTGCTGGTTCACCCCAGTTCAGGTGAACCGGTAGCGGCAGTGGAGGGAGTCTCCGCCCAACTGCCCAGATGTCATCACGGATGCTCTGCGCATGCGCAAAAGCGCAAAAGTGCAAAAGCACCATGCACGAGCGAAATGAGCATGCATGCGCTCTCCCAGCTGCAAACCGGTAGCGAAGGTCAGAGAAAAGCATTACTATTTCACACACATATACCTCTTGCTGCGAAGCTTCAGGTCAAAGAAGCTAGGGATGGTGGCAGTAGGCGGGGTGGACAGCGGTGAAGCAGCAGCAACCGGGAGCATCCCATTTTCACACACCCTGATGCTGCCGCTGCTTCCATTGCACCAAATTCCAGGCCAAAGAGGCTGGGTACAGTATGTGGTGGCAGTCACATCCCCACCATTTGCCCTGCCAACCACCACTGCCACCGTCCCCAGTCTCTTCAAAGTTTGGTAGCAGGGGCGGCAGCAGGAGTGTGAAAATGGGAACCCCCAGCTGTCACCAGCACTCTGTGCTCTGCCCACCCGTTCCCGCGTTCATCTGTAGCAAATTATCCTCATGGCAAAGTGGCCATGTGGAGTTGTCCTGTGGCGATTTGGTGGTAGTGAGTTGACCAAGGTAACTTGGCAGTGGCAAGCTGGCGGCAGTGAGCTGGCTGTGGTAAGTTGGCCATGCCAAGTTGTCCTAGACCCACACTGGATGGATCAGGGGATGAGCCCTTACAGAGGTCCTGCGTTCACCCAACCTTGCTAACCTTTTATCAGTCTTTCTTAAGATATCCCACAGAATATAGGTAACTCTTCACCTACAACCACAATTGAGCCTTAAATTTCCATCGCTAAGCAAGGCAGTTGTTAAGTGAGCTTTGCTCCATTTTCCGATCTTAACGAGCCATAATTGTTATGGAAATCACTGCCATTGTTAAGTGAACTATGTGGTCATTAAGCAAATCTGGTTTCTACTATCGACACTGCTTTCGTAAACTGACTGGGAAGTTTACAAATGATCACATGACCCCAGTGCAACGATCATAAATACATGCCAGTTGCCAAGCACCTGAATTTTGATCACCTGACTGTGGGGAGGGAACAGTCATGTGAAAACTGCTCATAAGTCATTTTTTTCCAGTGCTGTTGTAATTTCAGACAGTCAGTAAAGCAAATAGTTGTAAGTCAAGGACTACCTGTATACTAGCTGCTCTCAATAACCAGCCTCCTATAACTTCAGGGCTGAATAAGAGTGGTTGGTTGGTTCTAAATTAAACAAATGGATTCCCATCTAAGTCTTGGATGCAATAATTCACACAAGCCCAAGCAGTAAGTGGACTCAAGGCTAGGTTGTCATACAAACCATATATTAACTGCCGTCAGCAATAAATCTCCTCTCTTCCCCCCCCCCCACCTCAACCCTCCACTGCTCTACTCTGCTCTTTTCTTAAATAGCTCCATATAAAAGCCCCCAACCTAATTAAAAACAGCTTCCTCGGCAGCAACAGCAGCCTTGATTTCACTTATTTACACATTAACTGCCGCCTCTGCTCGGCCAATCCAGCCTATTCCCTGTACTACTGCCGGGGCCTTTTATCTGCCCTGGACAGCATTTTCTCCAGCAGATGAAGTAGATGCCGATTGATTTGCTGTCGAGCATGGTAAATTAATAGCAACAAATTGCTGAGGGCCCCATCTCACTGCACCGCCATGCTTTGGCAGTTTTGCTTTATTCGCTCCATGATGGGCAGCAGTCAGGCCTCCTCAAGTCTATTTCGTCTTAACAACCCGCAATACTTTTCAATGGTGAAAATAGAGCTGTTCCTTGTAAGTCAGAAATCAATATCCTATTGCCCTTAGAAAATGCTAAACAAGCAGTATTGGCAATCCACTTGGTACCAGAGGGTATCAGATATAATGCAAATCCATACCACTTCCCTCTGTGTAGTTATTACAGTTTGCTAAAAGGTTCCTAATGCCATTTATCATCATTTACCATCAACTACGGCAGCTACGATTATGATATCCTATCAGCCGGCCAGAACCCTTTCATTTCAGCCTAATTAATATTTTAGTAGCACTCCAAAGGTTGTTGCCTAAGACCTGGAAGAAAATTTACATAGATTGGAGCAAAAGGGGGGAAAGGAGCAAAGAATGGATTGAAATTCCCTTCGAAATGATTTTTTCAAAATATGCCTAGCTTCAAGTTCTGATTTCTTCAAAGACAAAATAAAGAGAAAGAGATTTGTTTGAGATTTCCTTCAAGTCTAATGAATTTAACTGACTTCCCACCAGTCCTATTTGCAAGTGTCTTATCTGTAGCCAAGTGCTGATTCTCATTATAAGGGAATAACCCACAAACTCTGATTTAGAATATTTTTATGCAGTATGACAATCTACTTAGCATAACAAAAATAACATTCAAATTTATGCAACAAAATCCTGATTTTTTTTAAAACTATAATATATGGCACACATATATGCATGTCCATCACACACTATTCCCTTTTGGGGTAAGCACCATTATGCAAAGCTCAGAAATTGAGGGGGGAAGAATGATGAGCCAAAGGAATTCAGACATGTAAGAAGACAAAAGGAAGAAAATGTAGCAAAAATCTATAGCGTATCCCACACCATTTATTTTTTTATACCTTTCTATCCTGGAAAACCACATTTACACATTGCTTTTTACATTCATAAGCCATAAAATATTGGGGAGGAGAGAGATCCAGAGAATTTTCAAGGTACTGTCAACAGAGATAAATATATTCATAGCTTTAACAGTATCCAGTCAGAAGGAGAAACAGTGGCATTCTCTGCCCAATTCTGGAGCAAAAGCATGCTATCTCCTCCCTCCCCCACCCTGTGCCCCAATCTGAGACCCTGAAATGCCTCTAGGGCAGCTTACTGGTATCAGCAGACATTGTAGAAAGCAAAAATTAAACACAAATTAAACACTTAGGCTTTTATACCACACACCAGGTTGTTAGTTTCTATTATTATTGTTATTATTTTAAAAAAAGACCAAAATAATTCAGAGAACTCATTTTATCAGTCTAATGCTATTTACCCAGTTACCAAAATCTAAATTAATTATGTTCTCAAACATAATTGTTAAAAATTGGCAACATTATGCAGGCTTAATTAAGATTAAATCCAATTTACTAAATGTACTTTAATTGGTACTAATTACATTAGCTTTCCTTTCAGAATGACAAATTCCCCATAGGTTTCACTTTAATAGTCTTCTATCAAAACCAACACGGGATGACTGATGATCAGCCTAGCAAAAGAGATGGGGGACGCAAGCAACCATACCACATCCTTTTCACCCCACCCTGAAGTCCATGTGGGGAGAGAGAGAGAGAGACAGAGAGAGGGAGGAGGGAGAGAGAGAGAGAGGGAGGGGGAAGAGAGAGAGAGAGAAAATGCTCTATGCATTTATCCTTTGATCAATCTGGTAAATCACAGAGGTTTGACACCAGCACAGCAATCATTTTCGGTTCCAATGAAAAATTTCTCTAAAAATAAATACTCTGTGGCCGGGAGCAGCCAAGAAGAACAGATGCCTCAACAGAAAAAAACACACACACACAAAGGTTTCAAATATCAGGGTCACCAATTACTAGGGTACTTCCAGGGACTCCAGGGAGCCCCACTTTTGAGACGCAAATCCAATAAGCGAATAAGCCTAACCTTATCTAGAGAACTAGACCCAATTATGCCTCAGGGCAACTCAGACGCATTATTGCCTGCTTTCCATTACAAGGGCATCCAGCCACTACATCTGGAAAAGAAGCTGAAAGAAACCAAGGCTATCTGCCTAGGAAAACAAATAAAGATGGATAGGTCTCTCGGCTTTGTGTTGGGGCGTGGGGAGGTGGAGGAGGGGCACGGAGAAAGAAAATATAATAAGTTGGTGGTTTGCCGAGCTGCAAGGATTCCATAATGTGATAAACTGCCCTCAGGATTTTTTTTTATGTGATTGAATTGAAAAACAAAACCCACAAATAATCCCCAAAGCAGATCAGTCAGTCTGAACTGGGTTGTAGGAGGTGGAGGAGGGGGGTGGGGAGGGATCAGGAGAGGAAGAACAAGATGGAAGGATTTAAGGTGGAGGTTTGAAGGTTTTGAAAGGGCGGCCTTCAGTATTTCTGTAATATCAGATGAAAAGGGTCGGAAAAGAATGTTACAGCCGAAGCTTGGATGGGAAAACATATTTGAATCCACATCACCAATCCCTCTTGTTGAACAGCAGAGAGAGGAGGACAAAGATTTTTTTTAAAAAAAAAAATCCTTCCATGAAGCATTCCATTCATCTATAGCATGCGATGGAAAAAGTATTAAGATATGTTTTGTGAAGATGTAGCATTTATATCACTAATCTTATAGAAAGGAGAGCAAGTGGAGGAAATGGTAGCCTCATTTTAACCCACTCCATCAAAACCATTTTAGGTATAAAATGGAGAAGTTTCTCAATCCCCTAATACAGGTTGTTTACAAAGTAAGATTTTGGAAATAAAAGTTACAAAGTGCTATTATTTTTCCACCCTGCCTCCAGAATCCTCAGTGACTTTGCAACCAAACCTTTTATTTCTAACATATATGTTAAATAAAGTATCAGTACACTTATTTAACTACTTGGTGTAAATATGAGACGTGGAACAACTGGCTGGTGGCTGATTGGGAACACCTGTGGGAAACTCTATACATGGATGATACATATGGGTTTTGGCGATCATCCTATTTATACAAGTTATAGTAATTTATTCTAGTGCATTAAAACGATAAAAAGCTGAACTTGGAATTAATTTCAGCAAAAAGTTTCCCTTTGTTAAAGACAAGGTTCATAAAAGGTTATACACCTAACTGTCACTTACAGTACCCATTTGTTGACTTAAGTATTAATTTCAAAAGCTGTGCATATTTCCAACACTGAACTAGACACAATTAAATATTGATAGTACACAGTTCATTATATCACAAGACAGTGATTTGAAATAAAACGCATTATGAAATACACTGATATTTTGGCCAGTGTAGCAAGTTTCTAATTACACTATCCTCATAAATTGTGCAATTATAGGATGAACTCACAAGTAGAATTTCAAGTTAAATGTTCTCAAGTTTAGAATTCCCTACTGATCAAATAAATCTGATGTTTCCCTTGCCACACTTTGTTTTAGGAGGATTTTAAAAAGTAACTTTATTTAGGAATGCTTTTAAAATGAAATCATGGTAATATAGAAACTGAAAAATTTCTCATTGTAAAACTAATCAAAATATTTGGATCTATGTCAGGAAATTTTTCCCTTTGTTTATCAATGAGGCTATGCTTATTAATCAGTTAACAACTTATTAAACTTAGCCAAACTGCTAGACTGAAACCCAATGCTAAACTTCAGCATGGAATTATTTACATGAACAATATCTGGTTCTAAAAGAGACAGATTCAGGCACGATTGATTGAGTAAATAAATTAATGAATGGAAGGAAGGAAGAAAGGAAGAAGCAACAATTCATTTTTGCAACATTTTAATCTATGTATCCTGATAAGCTTATCTACTTACATATAGTTGCACTTAAAATAAAGAAAACTACTCATTCACAATAGATTTACTTTAGGGTGGGAGTTGGTATATGCATCAAAAGGCAGCAATTGACAATAAACAACTTTAAGCTACAATCCTGATTTTGCAAGCAACAAATACTTGAAAGAAGGCATTAGTTAAACAGCTGTTAGTATAAAACAACAGTTTCTCTTAGGCATGGCTAGAAGGGTTTGTCTCATAAAATAATTAAAACTGGCTCCCTCAGTCTGCTGAAACAATCACATTTTGCAGAATTGAGTAAAACACAACAAGCAATTTTTTTAACCACAAGGCAAGAGTCAAAAATCTAGTTTGCCTACCTGTTTATGCATCTCTATATTCAACCCATATGACATTTCGTAATACTAAGGGGGAAAAAGAACATTGATTTATGTTAGAATTGGCAAGGACACAATAGCGACCAACATGTAGACTTTTGAAGAATTGTGCTAAAAGTTAAATGTTCCGTCTTTCCTATCATAACACATCTAATTGCTGTCTATTTTAATTCTACACTGATCAAATTTCCAAAAAAGGAAAGTATTCACTTAAACACTGGCAAGCGGGCAAATCCAATTATTAAGTATTAGATAACCACATATACACATTTTCAGTATAAAAATGCTAAAATGTTGAAAATGCTAAAAAGCAGACATTAAAATGCATTAAAATTAGGCAATAATAAAAGCCCTATATTTTATATTTAAAAACAGAATAGCTGCATCTATATTATATTATATTATATTGTTTATGAAACCAACACACAGGCAAAGCTACCGCGTTACATCATTGTATTTTCTTGCACCAAATGGTTGCTCAATTTTGCCAGATAGCACCATATGTACGAATCACATTAGATAAGAGAAAGCCAGAATATAAGCTTTGATGGATAGCTTTGCTTTGGCTAGAAGGCAGCATATCTCTCAAGGTTACTGTCCTCCTTAAAACTGAGTCACTCCATCACATAAAAAAGCAATTATTTTCCCATCTAACTACAGAGGAACAGATTTAAAAAAAACCAGCTCTTTGGGTGTTACCAGGATCTATCAGAAAAATTAGGTATGGAAACACCATCATCTGCCAATTACCGATAAAGGGAATTTGGACAAGCCGGCAAATAAAAATAGTATCTAAATATTTTCCAACCTTCTGAAAGCTGACATCTCCAATTAAACATGAAGCCTGCTTATAAGCAACAGGTTTAAGAATGAAAACCTGATTAAGATGTGAGCAAACGGTTCCCTTACGTCTATTAATGTACATTTCTTCCTTTGACACACAGATAAAGGACTATTCCACATCTCAAGGGAAGGGAATAGCATAAACCTGTCAGCTTTCCCTTTGAAACTGTATGAAAATGCAGACATCACTCCCATCAGTCAATAGATAAAGGGGTGCAATGATTCTGTACACTTTAAATACAGAGTGCAATCTTAAAGGACTCTCAGCCTTGCAGGACCCATGGAGGGCATCTATCTCTTTCAAGAGAAGCTTGATCATAAAAAGGTCCAAGAGGACTCTGAGCAGCCATAAAAGGGAAATTTCACACCTGGACTATCAACATTAAGCATACAAAAAAGGGGTTTCAAACCCAGCCTTTTATCCTGGCACCTTCGTTCTTGACAGCATCCTAGCTAGCTGCCTGCAGCAACTGGAACATTTGGATCTGTTCAAAGACCAAACTAATAAAACAGACACTCTGACACTGGTTATGCTGCTTACCATGACATAATGTCGCTGCATCTCTGTCTTTTCACTGGCCAGTTTTTCACATTCTAGCTTTAAACTGAGGGGGAGGAGAGGGAGAAAGAGAGACAAAAGACAACCATCTCTGAATATATAACAAAACATCCCTTTTAAAACATCCTTTTTAATAATATGTAACGTTGATAAATTTTATTTTAAAAAAAACTTTGAACATCCCTTTTGTGTCCTTTGTTGACAATTACACTGGTCTTTTCTCAGACAAGATATAAGAAAACTTTTTGAAGCAAATGGACAAGGTATTTGGGAGGAGAGTGGAAAAAGAGCAAAACAAATCATCTTCAGGGTGGCGGGAGGGGGGGGAGGGCAAAAAATATTTAAACACCAAAACTGAGAAAGCTGATTGTGTCCAAAGCGTAACATTGTGTGCTACTGTAAAAATATCTTTCAAAAAGACCACTAAACTGGTTTTTCCGTGTGATCTTGCTTGCCCTCAAACAGACAATGTAACTTAAACCACTCGAAGACAAAAAGAGTTGAAAGGTTTTCAGTTTTCAAAGAAAGCAGCACAACAGCATCCACAAGCGACATCTTGTGAGCAATAAACCCTTTCTTGCACTCTTCCCACTTAAGAAAAAATAATAAACCAAACCACACGGGGTGGGGGATCTTGCTTGTAAAAAAAATAAGTATAAAGTCTCCCCCCCCCTCCCAAGGATAATGAGCAAACACTCCAGCTCCAGGTCTAATTAATCAGCACTTGATACCATCCACTGTCACACCACCAATGAAGAAAATGAGCAATAACAAATGCACCACCCAAACAATATTTAAACCAAAATGCAACCAGGAGAAAAGAGGGGGGGGGGCAAAAAGCACACCCCTTTTTTTTTCTTTCCCCCTTTGCAATCCTAACTTGAGGAGCAGGTGGTGGGAAATGTTAGCCTCCTCCTTTCCAAAGCTCCCATTTCTGAAACAGCTTCTCTGATCGTGCTTTGTTGAACTCATAAGAGCTCTTTTATTTATAGGTTGGTAACAGATCTGCCAAGGCTAAGCTTCAGGGAGGAAAAAAAAGATTTCTTCTGTTTGGGTAAATTCAGGGAAACATGTAAGTGCTCTGGATAAAGGATTTTCAAATATATTCGGGACCATGTTTAAAAGCGCACTTGTCATATTTGGGAACCTTGTTCTGCTAAGAGAGGACGCAGTTTAAGTCCCGTCTTTGACAACAAGATAAAACAGGTTGATAAAAGCTAAAACCTCAGAAAGTAGGAGAGGGTCTTTTTTTCTGGTGGGGCTGTTACCTTTTGAAAAGAACAATTTTAAAAGGGGAGAGATGCATCCCAAGCAAGACTGAAAAGAGCAGCCTTCAAGGCTACAAAAGTCTTTAGACTGAAAAAGCTACCTTCTTTTCTTCATACTGATAGGTGTACAATTTGTGTAAAGAACACCCCCATACACGTCCATGAATTTTAGGGGGAAACAGGAAGCAAGAAAGCCGAACTGGAAACAAGTTGCAAGATCAGAGAAAGTAAACACAATTTAATTACCTGTGGTACTGAGCCTGTAAAAACTGAAACTCCTCCTTAATCCGATCACAGGATTCAGAAATGGTGAATTTGAAGGGTTGAGCAGGCTGATGCGGTGCCTAGAAGCGGTCATCAGAATATAAAATATTTTAATTACTCCTGTGTTTAAGCCAGCCTGCTGGTGTGCACATAACACATTATCAACACACCCAGTGAAGTCACCTCACCCGCCACCGATGGGAAAAAGCGATTAAAACTCACTTTGGGAAAGGTGTGTGCACGCACATACACACACATGTTTTCCCCTCCCTTTCCTCATCACTAGAGCTGCCCTTTCCCTACACAAGCACAAAGTCTAAGTCTTGTCCACACCTCAAGTAAGCCTCTCTAATTGAGGGAGCGCCTTGCCTTTGATTGCTCATCTTTCCAGTGCCAACAAAAGCACCCACAATCACAAAGCTGAGTAAGGTGAAAGTAGACAACAGTTGCCCCTGGGGGGAGGGGTTATTAATCAGGATAAAAAGGAGGAGGAGGAGGAGGGAACGGGAAGGGCAAAGGGGGGGGGGGATCACAAGGCAAAAATGGACAGCGCACCCAGAAATAGAAACCGAATTCAAATTTAAGCAAGCTCCGCGCTCCCAACTCCAGATCGCCTCTGAAGCTTTGCAAAGGCTAGCAAGACGGAAGTAATGTAAACATAATTCCCTGACATCGCGTAAGCCTGGAAAGCCAAAAAGACAACAATAAGAAAATGGCTACAACTCAATTGTTTCACCCAACTCTCCCTCCCCGTCGTTTCCCCCCCCCCCCTTTCCTCTCGTTTGCGGTCTCAAAGCAGGAGGCAAACGGGGAGGCGGAGGGGGTGGTGGAGGAAAGAGATTTGTTCTTTATTCTTGCGGATCGTCCCTAATCTGTTTTCTCTCGTCGGTCCCCCGCCGCCGCCAGCTCCCGGTTCCGCCCCTCCCATTTCGTAAACAAGACTTTCGCGGGTGGGGGTGGGTGGGTGTCGTCTCCCCACGGGAGCCATCAAAGTCGCCACCGGGGGGGGGCTCCTTCACCCACCCCCACCCACCCCTTTCGCTCTGCCTCGCCGCTACTCACCGGGTGTCTGCTTTGAGGGTACATCTTGCTCAGATCGCGAATCATCCAAACCGATTTAGTGGGTGCTCTGGGCCAGCCGGGAAACTCGGTTCATTGATTTGAACGGCAACAATGCAAAGGAGATGGAGGAGGGAGACGGAGCTGCCCGACACTGGCGCTTGGGAGAGCGCCTCCGGCTCTGCCCGGGCTCTTCCACCCCGCGGACACGCGTGAAGAAGGAGAAGAAGAAGACACAAGAGGTGGAAGTGGAAGTGGCGGCGGCGGCGGCGGTTCTCTCCCCGGCGAAAGGGAAGCCGAGCAACATTCCACAGAGGCTGTCACTGCCCGGCTTGCATGATCGCCGGTGAGGCCCCGGTCGATTCTCCCGGTTGCTGCGCTCCCACGCCCAGGGCCTCGGCGCTCCTCTCGCCCCGCGCGTGGACCGCTTCCGCGGTGAGCTCTCGGCTTTCGGAAGGCTTCTCACTGGCGGCTCCCGGCAGCGCCAGCTCCCTCGGCTCGCTTTCGATTCCCCGGGTCGGCTCTTGCCTTCACTGCGGCTGCCCCTCTCTCCGTCCCCCTAAACGGCAAGCAAAGGAAAAGCAAAGGACAACTCCGTTCATACCAGATCGGATCCTCTCGCCAAGATCCCTCTCGCAGCCGCCTCTTCCGTTTGAAAACTTTTATCGATCTTAGTTGCTTGGCCCTTCGCAACGAAGGAGAGAGGAGCGCGGTAAGGGAGGAGGAGAAGGAGGAGAAGAAAAAACAACCAACCTCCTCTTTCAGAACTCCCGAGATGAAAAAGAATCGCTTGTTATTCCCGTCTTTTCTCCCTAGCAATTATGCGCGTCCTCAAATAGCTACGTGCAATAACCTTTTGTTGTGGTTTTTTTTTTCCTTCTTCCTTCCCCTTTAAATGGTTCTGGTTCTCCCTCCCCTTTTGTAAAAAAAAATTAAAAATTAAAAATGAAGAAACACGGTCTTGATCAAACGAGTTTTTATTTTCCCTTTTTTAAAAAAAAATCCTCTCCTTTTCCTTTCCAACTCTGGCAAATCGCAACAATATAACGCGAAACCGCAACAGCAGCCCAAACCCACCGCTCTGACCAGCTCTAACAACACGCTCTGGCGAGGTGACTCCTTTGACCAAATTTAGCAGCAGCGAATCATTAACATTCTGATACATATTCACAACAATCGGAAGACGAGACTGTCGCAGAGCATCCTGGGACACGTAGTCTCCTTCCAAGCATTCGTTCGCACTGACACCGGCGACATACGCCAATAAAAAACTACCATTCCCGTCAGGAAGCACAAAACCTTTTTAGCCTCCTGTCTAGTTCCCCCTAACCGCTCCTCCCACAGAGGGCGTCAACAACGACCAATCAGCGGCGGCCACTCATTAATCGCCGTTCTGTATTAATGCCCATCATTTCGCCTCTGACAAATGGGCTTACGGCTCGACGGCGCGGGGGGAGAGGGGGGAGGAGAGACGAGTCTCGCCGACTTCCCCACGTGGGGAAGTGACGCGTCCTAAGCGGTGGCCAATCCGAAGAATCCGTTTGAAGGGGCCCTCCTCCAACCCTCCCTTCTTCCCTCTGCCCGAGGTGGAGCTTTGAGATTGCTGACGTTCGATTGCGCCGGCGTTCGAACAGGGGAAACATTTGTTCAGCTGTCAATCAAAGTAACGTGGGACGGCTGCTGCTGCTGCCGCCGCCGCTGCTGCCGCTTGTCTGCTGGGTGGTGGCGCGATGAGGGAGGTGTGTGGCTGGAGGAGGAGAGGAGGAGAAGGCCTCCATTGAACCTTGCTGCGTCCCACCCCCAGCCAGTGCCACTCACCGCCGCTGTATCACCCACACCGGGAGGAATGCGGACTAATTAGGGGCCAATGTCTCCTTAAAGAGACAAGCTCGGCCTTGTGTAACGTGCCGAACCCCCTGTTGAGACGAGAAAGGGAGAGAGAGAGAGAGAGAGATGGAAGATCGCGCCGATCCCGCTTCTTCTTTCAGTTCACATCAATTTTACGCGCCACTGGAGCTGGCATAATTTTCATGTGAACGGGACTGAAGCGTTCCGCCGAGTGAGAGCGGGGGGGGAGAGGGGGGCTAGACTCTCGGGGAGAGCGGGAGGAGGTTGTGGGGAGGGAGAAGGGGGAGAGAGGGGGGCTTAGACTCGGAGGGAGAGATTGGGATCTTTTCATTTTCTCCCATTTAGGGAGGAAAGGCAGGATTTCCCCAGGTTATAAAAGAGCTGCTTGTTAATTGGGCACAAAGACGCCTGGCACTGAAAGGGAGAGCCGGCCGAATGGGGTGAGGGGGGGGGTGAGAGGAAAGCCGGGCGAATGGAAGGATTTTATCCGGAGCTAATTTATACTCCGCGCCTGTGACCTCCGTCCATCGGGGCGGCAAGCTAACATGGTGGGGGGTGGAGAGAGAGAGGCGCAATCTAACATGGGGAGTGTGTGGAGAGAAAGCGGCGCAAGCTAACATGGGATAAAGAGAGGCGCCAAGCTAACATGGGGTAAAGAGAGAGGCGCAAGCTAACATGGAGTGTGTAGACAGAAAGAGGCGCAAGCGAACATGGGGTAAAAAGAGAGAGGCTGGGCTTCCTCCGGGATGGGGAAAAGCTTCGGCGGGATGGATTCGGATCGGGAAGCCTTTGCTTCGTTCCCCCGCCAACGTGGAGACCTGGGCTGCCCTTTACTCGGAGATTGTCCAAACGGGCCGAGTCCGAGATGCCTTTTAGCTTGCCTCGTCAAAGGGGAAGTGAAAGAGACAAAAGAAGACCGGAGCTCTTCGGTTTAACCCCCTCGGGTTTCTGCGAATCGCTCCCCGCGGGAAAGCTGGCACTTTTGCTTCTTATATACACCAACCAGCTGGAAAGGAAGCTGGCTTGCGCGGCTGGGGGGGGGGGGGGGGCGTTTGGAATCATTGCAGCGTTATAAAGGGACCTTGGCAGCTAACTAAGGCTTGCTAGGACGCAAACAAAGGTGGATGTGAATCCGGTTTGATCATCTTGAGGGGGGCAGTTGTTTTGCTTATTATTTTATTTATTCTCTCTCCTTCCTATCTTTTGAGTTGTAGAACAGGCAGAAACCCCTCTTTCAAAGCCTGAAATTTGCTAATCTGAGGAAGAAAATCACTTGCCCACTGAAAGGTTTATTTTGTGTTGGGTCAAGCCATAGCTGTACTGTGTTGCCCGAATTATGTGGCATGCAAGCATGGTGCCATTGAGTAGTGATGTGGCAAGGGAGTTACCACTGATGAGTGGCAATCTACCCTTTAAATATGGGGGGGTGGGGTGGATGGGAAAGCTTGAGGTTAAACATGAACATTTTCCACATTGTGTCTACTAAAGGCTGCAAAGAGAGAAATCAAACTCATCCACCCAGAAATTTAATAAATGTAAGCCAGAACACTACTTTGTAGTTCACTCCTCACACAAGAATCCTGCTGTTTTAATCAGAGCATTACCCCTAAATCTCATTATTTTGCTTATAACCTGAAATGGTTACTTTCAAAGAGAAAATCAATATTGTGTATCAGGATACCAGTCACAACTTTTCCCAATTTAGCATCTTCCACATACGTTGGACTGCAATTCCTAGATTTTCTAGCCAAGATGACTTCTGAAACTCATCACACTGTATGACGAAATAAGCTGCATTAATGTTGTTTTCCAATTTGGGGACAAGATGTGTCATGCCAATCGCTGCAATGATTGGCATGACACATCTTGCCCCCAAATTGGAAAACAACATTAAAACAACATTAATATGCTTAATATCTCCTTGTGATCAAGTAACCCGTTCCCACTTTCATCTGAAAAACATTTCATGCTGTTCAATAGACACTCTTCTTTTCTAAAATAACCTGAGCTTTGTATGCTGCCTGGTAAACAGATCTATATGCTGCCCAGATTGCTACTTCAGTGTCCTCGTGCAGGTTGACAATACAGGAAAAAGGGTAGTGGAAAAATAAAACGTATCGCAAGCTGTGGGCAGTAACCCAGGTCAGCTAGCAAATGCTACCTCTAAAGTCTGTCTCTTGATTTGTGCCTCAAAAATCAATACAGCCCAAAAAGAGTGTCTCCAGCTCATTGTGAAGGTACTTCTGTTGTCTGAATCAGTGTGCTTGCAGCCTCACAACAGAATCTGAACAAAGAGAACATTGTAACCCTGTACAGCTCATGTAGTGTGCATACAAGCCAGCGCCAGAGCCACACGCTCTGGGTAGAAAACAAGAACTGTTTTAGTACTTCATGGGAAGTGTACAAACGATTAAATAGCACTGTTGATCTACTTTCCCACCAAATCAACACTTCCTGGTAATTATTTCATACTTTTTTTTTTAATGAATTCTAGGAAGCAGTCCAGAATGACAAGAAACTAAATGTTGCCTTTAGAATAAAATCAAACATGATTAGGTTTTTGGTCCTGGTGACATTGTTTTAAAATTTAGGGTTACTTGGCATTTTTATCAGGGTAAGACTTTAATGTACCACAGCTTTTGACCCTAATAAGCTTCATGAAAATAGTCCAACATTTCTTGTTCAGCAGATGTAAATAACTTTATACATAGTGATTACTGCTGGGTATAATTTCAGTCCAACTAACTTGTAAAGAATCAAGATAAGTCTCCAACCACTGGAAGGCCCTGAAATTCATGTTCACCTGAAAAACAGCTTTCTAAATGGCTGGGGGACAAACTAGATAGAGTATAGGGCAGAGTCATTCGTTTAAACTTTCATTTATTCTACTAATCTAATGTACAACATCAGTGGCCAATTTTTCCTCCATTGAAGGTTGAATTCCAATCTTTTTGTGGTCATATGATAGCAGTGGGACAGGCAGGTCTGAGCTAAAGATGTAGGGAACTACCAGAACTGCAAGCAATTGGAACATATAACATTTTGCCAGGGCTTTGAAATGATTGCTTGTTGAAGACTTGAAATTAATCTGATTTCTAGTAAGAAGTCAGAAGGAAGGAGACGGTCAAACAATTCTACATGATGATCCTGGCTGCACAATCAAAGGCCCACTCTTTTTAAAACACACCACACATACAATGCTTGTAGGAAAAAAAGGCGGGGGGCTTTCAAGCACACTGTTGTGGCTGCCCTTTTGACTTCTGACTCCGTGGATGCCCCCTTTTGAGATCAACAGTTTGCTCATGCACACCCATGCTGTTAGGTAAAGACTAAAAACTCAGCTACATACAACACCATTCCAATGGAGTTGGTAAGATTGGCAGGCTAGTTTCAGTAAGATTCCGTAGCCATTGGTTTCTGCCCATTGAGTGCCACAGTGGCTTTTCAGTGGCATGCAAAAGATTGCACTTTAGCATAATAGATGGGGCCAAAATACAAAGAAAACTTTTGACTAACTTTTAATGACTGTCGATTGCTGAAATATCAATAGATAGGAACAAAATTTAAAAAATAGTCCAGGCCAAAAAACCTTTGAAAATTCTACCTGTAATTTAACTTGCTGTCAAGCAATTGGTTTTCAAAAGCTGGGAGTAGGAAGAACTGAGCTATGAAGAGACATCTTAACTTTTTCTAAAAGTCCTTTTTTTAATTAGAGGGGGGGATGGTGATTGATCAATTTTACTTGTACCCACCATGCAATCATGGGAGTTTTGGGGCTGGGTACCATCAATTGAAACTGATGAAACACGGAATAGCATTGGAGAAAAGCCTCCACCTGTAAGAAAAAAATGCTTAGTCTTCTCAAATGAAGACCACATTGTAGTGGATCTTGATGTAGCTAGAAATTGGGATAAGTATCCTGGAAGCCCAGTGACCCAATCCAGCATTTAATCTTCTTTCTTTATGGGTAAACTAGGTTTACTAGGCAGACTCTGTGTCTGTGTCTTGATTTGCATGGAATGAGTCACTGGGCAGAGACATTGCTGATACCTCTTCAATTCTTGCTGAATTCAGATGGGTTCCAACAATATTTGCAATCTAAAGGTTAAGGTAACCAAGAAGTTCACTTGTTTTATTTATTGAAAAAGTTGGTAGACCTGCTTCTCTCACACAAGTAAGTTTGGACAGTGTAAATGTGGAACCCTCCACCACTATCACCACTGCAATGTATAACTCTGGCATCCAAGAATAAACCGTGATGTCACTCACAGGTGGGGACAAAAGCACACCCACAACAACAGAGCTTATTTAGCCATGACCCACCTGCCTAGAGAGAAGGCAGTCAGATCTTCAGTGCCTTGAGAAAGGTTAGGGCCATCCAAATAGTTGAAAAATGCTATTCCATATGGCAGGCACTGCTCCTGAAACGGCACAACTTTGAGGTCCCACAAGATAAACATTGTTTGAATTTTGCAATGGAATGTGCATGGTTACATTCAGAGATGGTATTCACTTATCTTCCATACCGGTTCCCAAATGTGAGTGTGCATGCTCAGCCTTCCGCACATGCGCCTTGGTTAAAAAACATGCCTAAATGGGACGGCATAGAGCAGGGGCAGGTGGGCAGGCCCACCTACGATTTCGGCTACCAATTCAGGTGAACCGGTCTGAACTGGCAGAATACCACCTCTGGTTACATTGCATTCTGTGATCCCAGATTATGAATAACATTAACATCAGGGTTGTCCAACCTTGATAACTTTAAGACTGGTGGATTTCAACTTTCAGAAAGCATGCTGGCTGGAGAGTTCTGGAAGTTGAAGTCCACCAGTCTTAAAGTTACCAAGGTTGGACACCCCTGATCTAAATGCTCCCCTGAGAAGCATATGGAGAATTCCAGAGTCACTGACTCAGTGGCTTTCTGATAAATTGATTCCAGAATTTGAAATAGCTGTAGCAAAAAAAATAATAAAATAAACGACCTAGGGATTTCTAATGTATACCTAGCCTACGCTAACCTTTCTGCAGCCTTGAAATGGCAGCTCTGAAACAGAAACAGAAACAGGAGCATAAAATAGTTTAGAGCTTAAATGTGAGTTGAACTGGGATTCTCGTTCTCTCCAAGCCACCCTATAAAATTCGATTTCTGTCATTTTAGCGCTCAGCCGAGGATTTGGTGGAAGATCTCTCAGGTGTCAAAGTCTCGTTTTCAGCCAGCTGTCATATACTTTTAATGTAAGTCATTAACCTGAGAACTGTTGGGAAGGCATGAAACAAGCAAGCCTGGAAGCAGCAAAGCCCTGTCTTGCTGAAAGCTTCCTGCATTGTTATTTGCCAACTGATCCTAATTACAGTGTCCCACAACTGGGCTTTGGCAAGTCGAGACACACAAAGTAAGCAGTTACTTCATGCAATACAATAATTGAGGGTGTGGATTCCTAACTCTTGTATATCTGAGTAATTAGTACTTTTGGCAACAGCAGTAATACTCCCACAGCAAAGCCTTTTTTTTCTTCCCATTAATGCAAACCCTACCAATGTTCAAATGCTGCCTGTGAGGAGACAACTCCCTTCATCGCCTAACTATAAGAGGAGTGTTTGCCTCCAGGACTTCATTACACATTCCAAAGGGTTACTTATTTCAAGCAGAGGCAACCTAAAGTATAGGAATCGAAGGAGAGGCTTCTTATTCCTTGAACGACTTGACGATTCCTGCCCACCATGTGTCTGCCGTGTTTTCTTAACAGTCCCTTGCTCATCTAATACTTGGGTAACCTTAGAAGTTTATTTTGACAGACCAAAGTCCCAATTAGGGGTAGATCAGAGGAGACTCATTTGGAAGACTAGTGAGCTGGAAGAAAGAACCTTTTGGTTTCATTAACCCCTAGGGTACCATTAGACACAGAAGTGAGCCAGTTTGGCATAGTGGTTAAGGTACTAGGCTAGAATCTGGGAGACTGGGAATTTAATTCTTCATTAGGCACAAAGCCAGCTGGGTGACCTTGGGCCTGCCTTCTCAGACTTAGGAAGTAGGCAATGGCAAACCACTTGTGAAATCTTGCCAAGAAAACTGCATGGACCAGTTCAGAAAGTTGCCAGGAGTGAAGGCTGACTCAAAGCATTCTCCCCTCCCCTACTCCAACCCCCCCCCCAACACCAAGGGGTATACCAATTCTGGGCAACAGAAATCCAGATGATCACTAGAGGGCAGCAAAAAGTAATCTAAAACAGTTTTTTCCTCCCTCACTTAGTGGTTATCCATAGTTTTGCAACCTGGATTTAGTAGTTCAAAATATGTGTGTGTGCGTGCGTGTGTGTGTGTGTGTGTCCGTCAAGGGAAATTCAGGAACTCTTGAGATCTTTTGGACTTTGGCTCCAAAAGTCTAGAGCAGCTAGAAGGCACCAGGTTGCCTGCCTCTGATATGAATATAATCACACACTTTAAGCAGTCTCATTGTACCATGACTTAACATTAATTTGTAAGTCATTTGTTTTTTCAGAGTAGAAGAATGTTGCTGAGAAATGTTCGTGGGTGGGGTGCAGCGCCCTGGCATTCACCTTGGTTATGAGTTGGCTGAGAGATGTGTTTGAGTGTCATGCCTTTTATCACACAACCATCTCCTCCTCGGTCTGCAACCATCCTGCCTTTTATTCGGTTCCATTCCAGTCATTTCCAAGAGTGAATCATGAGAAAAGTCCTTTGCTGTGGCTTTGTCATATCAGAAAGTGTAAGCAACCAGGGAGTGGGCAGAATCTACTACTTCATAAGATTACAATCAAGTCAAAAACTTCATCCAAAAAAGCTCCAAATTCAGAAATGTCCCATCCTGAGGTTTTACACAAGCTTTGCAAGGAGAGAGACACGTGATAAATTGCAGGTCAGATTCGGATAACTGTATAGGGAGACAAAGTTTTAGTAATGCAGTAACTGAATGAAGCAGTCCTAACAGTTCCTTATTCCTGCAGACAGTGGTGTATTAACCATTAAGCAGACTAGGCATGTGCTTAGGGCACCAGGCCCAAAGGGGGTACCACAAAATTGAGAAAGAAAGAAAAAACCCAGTGAAGGTTTGTCTAGTATGTACAAAGGAGGGGAGCACCAAGGTTTGTCACTGCTTAGGGCACCAATGAGCCTTATTCTGCCACTGTCTGCAGATATTGTAACCTGGCACATTTTCTTTTAATATTCCGCACCTTGTAGATGCACTTAGTACATCCATAACTATTTAAACATTATGCCCATTTTATCTCATCATTCAGTCATATTATAAGAGGAATAAAACAGCACTCAGGGCCACATTACTACTGGTGAGTCATGAAGTCATACTTTAATAATTTAATTGACATTTTGTAGTTCATGACCAGCTATGTATCACATATTAGATAGCAATTTATTTCAGTATTTCAAATCCACACTGCAAAGGTTAATTTGCTAATTAATAAGCCACCACATCACAATTTTTGAAGTACAAATTATGAAGTCAAGAACTGCAAACTGAGAAGCCATAAATTAATTAATGGGGAATTAAAAGACTGCAAAACGAAAAGTCAGAAACTGCAATCACAAATAATAGGCACACTATTCCAGATGCTACTTAACTTAACACAAATAAATCTTAAGAATAAGTCCAGATAGGCACAGGGAATATAATGGTGATTTCACTCAATTATCTCTCTCCCTCCCTCTCTCTCCCTCTCTCTGTCTTTCTTGTTCCCACAATTCTCATTGGTTCCTGTCATCTTCAGTGGGAGACAGTAAGATGTTCTTTGTAAGGATGAGGAACTGCAGGCCTAAAATGGTCCATTGAAATTTTCCATCTAGTCCACAAGAAATTTGAAAAATATCTTCCCTCAACTGAGGGACAGACCCTTCCCCCAAGTTTCCAAACTCACCAACTTCATTTTTTCCAAGTCTTTAGCCCTTTCCCATGCAATTCCACCCTCCTCTATTCATATGGGAAAGAGAAAAATGTATGTCCCAGTTAGCAGCTGAAGATAATAAGAACTTCTTCCTGCCTCTACAAAACTGCAAAATAGTCTCCATTGTGCTCAGTGGAGGCTATTTCAAAAGCCCATCACTGCCTAGAGGCATTTTTTGAATGGTACAGCTACTGGAAAAACAAGAACTTACTTTTCAACTTCAACATTGTTAATTCCTCCTTGAAAAATCACTCATCATGTTCCCTCAAGGCTGCAGCGGGCCAGTGATATTGATGGAGACTTTTTGAAAGTCTTCTTGTCATGATGGAAGAATTTCAAGCTGAACCTCTCCTTCCCAATTCTCAGAGCCCATCAAAAACAAGCCCATTTTGCAATAAGCTACCACCATTTATACCAATGGATTTTAGCCTAAAGCCGGGATGGCATCCATGGCCCTTCGATCTACCATGACAAGAAATCAGAATTTCTGAATCAGTTGAAGTCCACAGGTCATAAAGGGGCTATAGTTGCCCACCCATGCCCTAAAGCCTCATCAATAGAAAAGCACAGTATGTGAGATGCAAATGTGCTGAGAGGGCATTCTTGAAGTAGTACCTATTTATTTACTCATATTTGTATGCTTTTAAACTTGTCAGTGAGCAGAATCTGGGGGAAGAGCAGGAGCTTGCTCCTGTTCCTCGGGATTCAAACCCAGGCTGTCAGTTTTCCAATTGACAATCTCAGCCTCCTTACCTGCTGAGCCATTGCAGCCCCTTTGTTGATCTACATAAGAGCTGCGGTGGTGCAGTGGTTAGAATGCAGTACTGCAGGCTACTTCTGCTGACTGCTAGCTGACTGTAATTTGGCAGATCGAATCTCTCCAGGCTCAAGGTTGACTCAACTATCCATCCTTCTGAGATCAATAAAATGTGGACCCAGATTGTTGCGGGCAAAATGCTGACTCTGTAAACTGCTTAGAGAGGGCTGTAAAAGCACTGTGAAGTGCTATATAAGTCTAAGTGCTATTGCTCTATGCTCTATGTTCTATGCTCTATGTTCTATGCTCTATGCTCTATGCTCTATGCTCTATGCTCTATGCTCTATGCTCTATGCTCTATGCTCATTTCAATTTTTCCAGCGGCATCTGGTGGACGTAAAAACAACACACACTATACTAAATATTTCATGATTCCATTTCAATGTTTCGGGTTGTATTGTTATATTGAATTTTTGTAGATTATGATTTATTTTCATTTTGATTTAATTATTTTGTGTGACATTGCGTTGGAACTGAGCTGTGTCATTTACCATAGCATTCATTTAGTGAGTATAGTATATTCAGAACAGTTTGGCCTCTCTCCAGCTTCGTCCTGACAGTCCCTTTATATGTGTGGCTGGGCTTCGGCTGCACCCTTTCCCCTTTCCGTCCCTCCTCTGACGAGCTTCGGCCATTTCTGCCAAGGGGAGCTGAAGCCCTTCGGCCTCCCCCTCCCCTCTCTCCCCTCCCCTCCGGCTGGGCCTTTACTGTCTGTTGAATATGTGTGAGGGAAAGACGCAGGAGCCATGGAATCATGAGAGTAAGATGTTTATTGCGAGATGACTGCGATTCAAAACGTCCCTGCAACTGTCAGGGTATTTATACTCGAGCCCAAAGCAACTGTCAAATGACCAGCCAATCAGAGAGCTGGTAACAGGGAACATTTGCATATATAACACTCCTTCCCCCCAGTTATTTGCATATTCAACACTGGCGACGAAGGTGGGATATGCGATTCCCGCAGAGCCTGGAAAACAACAACGAAGAATAAGCCAGTCGCGGCCCCGCGAAAATCAGACACAAAAGCCACAACAGAGAACCAATGGCCAGCATGCACTCAGCAGCAGCAGTAGCCACCGTGAAGCCTTCCATCTACGCCAACTTGAAGGACTAGCCACGCCAACTCCAAGGACGAGCCAAAGACCGCGAAGGCCAACCTCTGCTGGAACTGCCTGCCTGTCTGCAGCCGCTGCTGCCATCCGTCTCCTCACGGCTTTCTATCTGCATAATACAAACTGTCTGCAGCTGCTGCTGCCTGGAGCCTCCGCTGCTCCACCTGCATTACAAAGCTGCCTACCTCCCAAGGCCACCTGCCTTACAAAGCTGCCTACCTCCCAAGGCCACCTGCCTTACAAAGCTGCCTACCTCCCAAGGCCACCTGCCTTACAAAGCTGCCTGCCTCCCAGCTCCACCTTCTGCAAGGTTTACATGCTGACTCCACTGCTGACCAACAACCGGGAGAAGCGAGGCCTGGCGCTGGACGGGAAGCTGAAGCACGAGGACACCAACCTGCCTCCAAAAAACCAAAGTTACCGACAGGCTTGGACTTTCTTTGCACACAAAGCAAATAACTGGGGGGGAAGGAGTGTTATATATGCAAATGTTAGAGGAGTGTTGAGTATGCAAATAACTGGGGGGAAGGAGTGTTATATATGCAAATGTTCCCTGCAAAGCAACTGTCAAATGACCAGCCAATCAGAGAGCTGGTAACAGGGAACATTTGCATATATAACACTGTCTGCGGCGGGGCCCATCCCTCAGCCACCTCCCCCTGCCCTTAAGCCTGCCTACCCCTGGCCAGCCCAGCGGAGCTCCAGAGGAGGCAGAGGTGGACTGTCTCCTCAGCCTGGCCGGCCATGCGCACTCTCCACCCCCCTCACAGCGAGCCAGCTATGGCCTCGCCAAGGTGGCTCCGACAGGATGTCAGCGGCGGTGTCAGCCTGAGGTGCAGTGGGCCTGAGGCGACCCTGGGTGCCCCATGAGGTGGCACACCGAGGACTTCTCCTCCTCTGAGATCCCGGACGTCTCACTCTCCTGGGCCACCAACTTGGGGGAGCCGGAGCGCAACTCCTCCGAGGAGATGCTCAACAGCTTCCATGAGGCCGACAGCCCCGGTGCCGTCTCCCCCAACCAGCCTCGCCCGGCCCAGCATATGTGTGTGTGTGTGTGTGTGTGTGTGTGTGTGTGTGTGTGTGTGTGTTTGTTTTCCAGGAATTCTTTGCTAAGCCACAGAGTTACTAAACTATGACTATTGATTGGTGGAAGAGATTTTAACAGCCGAGAGTAAAAAGTTATGTTTCGTAAAACAGTGTTATAAAAAGAGCTAAAATCCCTGAGATGTCTGTCTCTTGAAAAGATGCTGTAAATGAAGGTGATCTACGGTATTTCTTCATCTGTTCCTCCAAATGCCTATTTGGGTTGGCAAGACATCTCCAGGTCTCTAACTATGACCTCTCAAGTCATCTTCACAGGAGACGCCGGGAACAAAAGTATTTGCTTTAAGACAACACATCTACTGAATGTACCAGATAATTAGAGGCATTTGATTTAGGGAGGAGTGAGTCTTTAATAGAGAGCAGAGTTAGAGAAGCATGTCTACAAGATTCGAACATGTGGATGCCTAGAAACATGTCTAAACATATAAGCACCCTGTTCATAGCAGAAACAATGCTAGCAAAATTAAACTTTTCTATATGGGAACTGACTCACCAATATCATTAGGCAATGTTATTTTGTGTGTGTGTGTGTGTCTCAGGATGACACCTTATGAATGATGCTCTCCAAATTAAAGCATTGTCTCATCCCAATGGCATATTGCACATGTGCAGAGGCTCAGGGCATTTGTTAAGGCTGCTATTATGCAATTGTAGTTTCATTTGTCAATGCAGGGACACCAATAATTAAATAAATGTCAGCACACTAAGAACATTCTGATATCAATCAATAAGAGTAGCAGGTTCCAAGGATTGCAAACGGCTGCCTCTGTACACAGTCTGAAAACTTCAGTTTATACAAAGTTCACTGGAGACGTATGTCTCCAGTACCACCCAAAGAACAGTCAAATGCAAAGTTGATTACTATATTTCAACTTTTGAAAAAGAGAACACTCTGGGGGGGAAAGGCTTTATATAACGTTCCATTCATTCCTTATCACACACAAGTTACTATTTTTATTTGTTATCCTTTCTCCAGAATGAAATTATGAATAGCTTATTGGGTATGTTTTGGTGCCTTCCTTTTGTCCCTGCTACCAGAAGTAATTGTGCCTGAAAAAGTCTTTGAAAATCAAAGGTGACTATGGGGTGGTGTGTGTTTGTGTATGTGTGTGTGTGAAAAATATCAAAACAAAAGCTGTGACTGCATAGTTAAAGCCACACACCATTTTACATAAATTATACATGCACCACATGTTACAAAATGGGCACAGTTTTGATTGTGCAATCGTGGACATTACCATAATCTAGTGGTAAAATTCAATTTTTTTACTACTGGTTCAGTGGGTGTGGTTTGGTGGGCGTGGCAGAGGAAGGATACTGCAAAATCTCCATCCCCAACCCACTCTGGGACCAGCCAGAGGTGGTATTTGCCGGTTCTCCGACTTACTCAAAATTTCCACTACTGGTTCTCCAGAACTTGTCAGAACCTCCTGAATTTCACCCTTGCCGTGATCCCTCTGTTTCAAAATTAAAAGTTCCTGCCACTTAGAGATGAATGCTTATTACAAAATCATAAGCCTCAGACACTCCAGCTGTAACATCCACAGTAACAACAATTCTGCCATTTAAATCAGGAGTTCTTGTATGAACTCTCCCATTTCCACCAAAGCTGCTTCTTACGAGGTCTGATGACAGATGCCTCTGAGTGAAATTAATACCTCTGGTATGAGATCACAGTCTTCTGCCACTAACCTAGCGCAGACTGAGTAAAACCCAAAGTTTGTATGATTTAAACCAATGATTCTGGTACGGCCCCACAAGTCTCTGCAATTTAAATCTGTGTTTATTGTGCGTAATCAAAAGCCTCCATGACCAATGTTAGCATTTCTGGTAAGAAATTACAAATCTCTGCCACCGAAGCTGCGCTCGTGAAATCACAAGCCTCTGTGAGCTAAATTAGTATTTATGGTATGAAATCACAAGGCTCTACCATTTAAAATAGTGTTTGTGGTGCGAAATCACAAGCTGTTGCATCTAGCCCAGTATTTGCCATAGGAAACCAAGGGGCTCTGAAGATTAAATCAGTGTTTCTCGAAGGAAAGAAAAGGTCTGGAATTCCTAATACAGATGGTCTTTAAAATTACCTTTTTGGTCAAATGTTTTGATATAGGACTTTTTTTTAATCACTTTAACTTCATCTGAGTGTTCTGCCCAACACCTTGAAACCAATGTTGCAGGATGTCAGGGAAGATGCAAATAAAAACATGTATCCTTTCCTGTCAAAACAACTATTAACCCACTTCGGAAGTTGCAATCACAAGAGCAATTCAGTACAAATTTCTGCCTATACATAAAACCACCTGAAACCTATAATTGATAGATGCCTTTTCTTTTTTTGAGTTAAATATACTTCTATGCATATGTATATGCATATAGGGATGTGGTAGTGGTTCAGTGGCTAAGAAGTTGAGCTTGTTGATCAGAAAGGTCGGCAGTTTGGATCCCTAGCGCGCATAATGGAGTGAGCTCCTGTTACTTGTCCCAGCTTTTGCCAACCTAGCAGTTTGAAAGCATGTAAAGATGCAAGTAGAAAAATAGGGACCACCTTTGGTGGGAAGGTAACAGCATTCTGTTTACCTTTGGCATTTAGTCATGCTAGCCACATGACCATGGAGAAATTTTCAGACAGCGCTGGCTCTTCGGCTTTGCAATGGAGACGAGCACTGCCCCCTAGAGTCAGGAACAACTAGCACATATATGCAAAAGGAACATTTATCTTTTATAGTTATATTCAAGAAATTCTCTCAGAACTTCCAATTTAAGAGCACATGTCCCGAACTCTTTTAGCCCATATTTTCATTGATGGTCTTCAATTTTTATATTTGTAAAAGAAAATCTTCAAAATATAACACTTAGAAGCAAATAGTTGGTGAAGCTATGGAATTCAGCAGAAAATGGAGAAGGCTATATATAGGGTATATATACCCTTAAACGCATATGGAGGGTGAAGCATGACATCACAGGATTGCAAGGTGTGACTTCCTGCTGGCTTCTCCCTGACTTTGCTTGCTGGAAGCCAGCTGTGAAGGTCACAAATGGTGATCCTGTGATCACAGGATGCTGTCACTGTCATAAATGTGAACCAGTAGTCAAGCATCTGAATTACAATTACACTGCAACATCTCAAATTATTTGGATTTTTTACATTATTTATATCATTAGGTTTTATACAGTTTTATTTTTTACTATAAAGCTACCCTTAAGGAAAGATGGGCAGCTAAATCAATTTTATAAGTAGAAAGAAAAAGAAAGAAAGAAAGAAAGAAAGAAAGAAAGAAAGAAAGAAAGGAAGGAAGGAAGGAGGAGGAAGGGAGACCTGTATATTTTAAAGCTGGGATGGGAAGGTATGAACTTGATCAATCCCAAAAAGTTGTAGTTAGCAACATCCGCAATGTTCTTCATTCTTACTTTAGCAATGTTTTCAATACAGTATATTTTCTTTATATAGGGACAATGTGCAGAAATCATTCTCTGCAATGGTACTAAATCAAAATGAACATCAGAATCAATTGGAAAATACAAGTTACAAAAGAAAGATACTTAAATTATTTTGAGAGTATAAAATATGATTTCTACACTCTCTTGCTAGTACTATCTGCTTGTAAATTGCCTGACTGCTCTTACAATGTAAAGGCATCGCTTCTGTTCTAATTTTCAACTACATATGGTTTTATTTTATTTCACATTATTTTGGTGCAGAGAATCAGCAGAAATAAGGGAAAAAATACAAAAACAGAAACATGATATAATGTTATCAAAGATTATAATCACAACATGCAATGCAATGCAAACTAAAAAAAGATAGAAGCATAAAAAGAAAGAATAGAAAATGCAAAAAAGGGAAAAAGGAAAAAAGAAGGAAAAACAGGAAAAGAAATGGAAAAGAAAAAATAAGAATATAGTAAATTATCTCTGCTGACTCTAGTAAGAATGTCCATTTTTCAAATATACTTTTCTATATAACTAATGTTAGAATTTTTGTTTCATTCTGTAATTGTAAGTTGAGTGTTTGTGTTTCTCTCCTTTACTTGTAATCATTAATTCCCCCAGTATCCAATTTTTTAAAATCTTATTTTTTAAAAAATATCAAAATAATAGGATTTTCCCATGGGAAGGATTCTTTATAACTAATTTTTAAATCTCATTTCAAATATTTTGACCTTTAGTTCATTCATAACCTTCTAAGACCAAAGTTTTAATCAATCAGTCCACTTTTCACAAAGCCATCTTGGGTCTGTCATTTCTTCCTCCAAAAGTCAACTTTCCAAGTTTCTTCAGCCTTCTATAAAACAATCAGAGTGTGAAGCAGTTACAGAGAACAGGTGCAGCTATTGAAAAACAGTATTTCTGGGCCACACACCCTGGCCCTCCTCAGTTTAGGGAGATGAATAATAGGGAATTGCTAGTATCTTATTCCAGAAAGAGAAATTTGGGTGTGTTGATTCTGTTTCAAAGAGGCATCCCTGAAAATACCTAGGAGTTAAGCCATGTAGAACTTTAGATGTCCCAACAACCTCTTTGGATTACACAGTACATCAGACGTTTATTGGAAGCCAGTGCAGGGTTTGCACCATCAATGTTATATGATCAAAGTGATGAGTGCCAATGAAACAAGTAACCACTGCATTTTCCCACTGCAGCTTTTTGATGGTCATCAGCGACAGCCCTAAGTAGATCACACTGCTGTAGTCCAAACTAGTATTGATGAGAGCATAACTTACTATTGCAATGTCCGGAATGTCCTGGTAGGGATGCAATTGGTACACAAGGCAAATCTGGGCAAAAGCTTTTCTGGCCAAGCCTCCATTTGGCCATCCATCAGAAGCTGTGAGTCCAAAAAGATACCCAACTTGTGGACCGCTTTTCAAGAGGAGCATCTCCCCAATCAAGAGATAGCACAAGAATTGGCAGACACTTTGACTAATGATTGGAGACACACATTATTGTCCCAATCATATGGTCTGTGCTTATGTTTGAATCGCTCATGCAAATTCTGAGACTCAGAAATATCCATATGGACGGACCCTGAGGAGGCAGGGGTATACATTTTCCAAACCCTAGACAAGATCACCAAACTGAGTAAGCAATCACAAAAAGCAAAAACAATATGGAGAAGGAGAATGTGAAGGAGTGGACATATATATACCAGCGTGCCTACCATCCCTGTCCTACTGTCCCATTTATATGGGCGCAGTGGTTAGAGTGCAGTACTGCAGGCCACTTCAGCTGACTGTTATCTGCAGTTTGGCGGTTCTAATCTCACCGGCTCAAGGTTGACTCAGCCTTCCATCCTTCCGAGGTGGGTAAAATGAGGACCCAGACTTTGGGGGCAATATGCTGACTCTGTAAACCGCTTAGAGAGGGCTGAAAGCCCTATGAAGCAGTATATAAGTCTAACTGCTATTGCTATTGCTATATGTACTCTTTTTATGTGTTTATGGCTATGTTTTGCTTATTTAGATCCATTTATTTGTGCCATTTTTTCATGTGTTTTCATTGTACTTGTTGACAAATAAATATACAAATAAAAATAAATAAATAAATATAGCCTTGATAGATTGTCTTTAGGATTTAGAATACTGCCTATTACATTAGCATCTTTATCAACAAAGGGGTGAAAGGGAGAAGGTCAGAACACACCAGTATCTTCCAACAAGAGTCGCTCACTTCCTGCAATTAAAAAAAACAAACCACTGTATTATTTTCCAAATAAAAATTACTGGACTAGAGTCAATGAGTAATAGATGTGTGCATGCATGCATGTGTTTGTGTGTGTGTGTTTATGGGCTGCGTATCTATCAAATGTGTCATGCCACTAAGGCACTGAATTTTTGCCAAGATCTTTACCTTGAAATGTGTGCTTTTTTTACACAGTCAGAAAGTGCTCTCATGTTAGTTTGTAATGATTCCCAGGTTATTTTATGAAATCCTCTCATCTTGTTTGCTTTTATTGATTTATTTGTCTGTTTATTAAAAATATCCAGATGTTTCTGCTATCTCTAAATGGAGTATCTCTATTGCACTATTATCTGCTTGTATTCTTCTTGGATCTGGATACCCTCCCCTTCAGGTGCCTTTCCCTGACTTCGGCATCATGTCTTTGTAAGCAAAGCTTCCCTAAAATAGGCTATAACAAACAGATTTGTGGGCCTTTCTCTGGGCTGCATCTTATTAACTGATCTGTGGGAAATGCTCTTTAGGCTATTGAAGTACATGAGCGATTGCAACAATAAATTAGAGTTAACTGGAGACAACTCTGTGGCTCCTAACACAATCATCCATTACAAGTAGCCTTTGCAGGGGAAAAATTGTTCTTTAACTTATAGTGGCTGCTTGCTTTCAGATGGCATTTCAGCTTTGATTATACTTAATCTCCCTTATCTTTGAACCAGCCTAAAAGGTATATATGTCTTAAACTCCAGTTGCAAGTAATAATGAATGTTTCCCTGATAGCATCTAGCCATGCATGTAGTAAAGTCTGGAAAGTGTTCTTTAGCATCTCCTTTGCATCTCTCCTGCTTTCTCTCTCTCTTCCATGAAAGAGTATTAATCTACCCATGAAAAGGTGTGGATGTTTTCCACTAAATGATTGAATTACAAATCTCAAACCTATAGAGCTGCAAATAGCACATGTCGACATTAAATCTCATGTTCTTGAAGTACGTTAAGAAAGATGTACCCATATAAGCTTTCGCTTCTACATCACTAGGAGTGTGAAGTTAGAACTGATGTGTTCTGCACTTTCCCAGGAAATAAATGTTATTTTAAACAGTTATTTATGTAGGCATGGAATATATTAGTTGTATCCTTCCTTCCTATCCTTAAGTTACTCAAGATGGCAGATAATAAAAAATGAAAACATGAACACTCAAACTTCCATAAAAGCAACTGAAGTTATTATTAAAATCAGGTTCAAAAGAAAAAGCTTAGCTAAAGAGCCTTTCTTGGAAACAGAAAGAATGAAATAACATTTATAGATTCCATAGTTTCCAATCAGCATAGGAGGACCTCAACTGCATGCCCCAAAACTTTAACAAGATCTCTCCATCTGACCCTAATGTTTGTGTATCTGCGGTCATGACATAGGCTAAAGCAACAGTATTGGACTTGTGGGATGAAGAAGGCTCCATGAAAGCGAAGCTGATGGCCACGGGGCAATGAATGGATTGATTCCTTGGAACTCTTCTTCAGATCAAGGAGAGGACTGGATTACCCACAGATTTGCTCCACACAGAGACTCCTTGCAAAGAGATCTGAAATAGTGATCTCCAGCAGGTTTGAGAGCTGTGGAAGCCAGGGGAATATCAACTTGCCTAACTGTGATTTGGTGTCTTCAAACAGACACTGGATTTGTCAACTTCCTCTCTTAATTTAGGAAGTTGTTAAGAATAATTTTCTGGTTGTTAATAATCTTCAAAAGGGCAAGTTTTAGCACACTGTGCGAGTTTACTTCTACCCTAGTTGAAAGGTTAAATTAAGTCTAAAGTTTGCTGTAAATTTAAGAATTAAAGGGAGAAATACTAACTTTTAAAGATTGCCACAATGAATTTACACTTGAAACCAACCGATATCTTAATAATTAAATAGGGTATACAAATACTATATGAATCAGAAAAAATGATTGGAAAAGCTTTATTATTTTGAATTTGCAAAAGGGACATGTTAAACTATTAAAGCTGTCCCCAAAAAGAGGCAAAGAAAAAATGATAAGAAGTCAACTTGTGGAACATTATTTGATGGGATTAAAGATCAAGCTTTGTAAAACGGAAAGAATATAAAGTAAATTCATATAAGCAGGCTTAAAGGACATATGTTTTGGTTCGTGATATCTATTAATAGAATTTATTTTTGCTCATGACTGAATAATAAGGCTTTAATGAACTTTGTATAAATAAGAAGATATTTCTTTTGATTTATTTCTTAGAGAAAGTGATAAATTGGAATACAAAATGAATTTATATGATTAAGGTCAAAACATTTATTTCTATTTCTTATAGCTCTTAATAGACTTTTGCTGGTTAGGCCTGAATGATGAGTTTTTATAATTTGATTATTGATAAAGGGCGAGATTTGGGAAGAATATTTTTAGTGAAGTATTAGAGAAAGTGCTAAGTGATTGAAGTTGTTTATACTTGCCTGGAGGAAGGGGAAATCATTTTTTATATCTTTTAATCTTATTTTTGTTTTGTTTGTTAATTTTAGCTTTTCCATCTCATCACTCTTCTCTTTTTCTTCACTTTTTATATTTTCTTAGTTTACATTAGTCTTTTATTTTTTATTGTACACTTTAATAAAATTATTATTTTAAAAATAACATAGACCAAAACAGATGACTCAAGTACCACTAGTGGGATTCAAATAATTTAACAACCGGTTCTCTGCTCTAATGATTTCTTCCAACAACCAGTTCACCAAACTGCACAGAAAATTAACAACCGGTTCTCCCGAAGTGGTGTGAACTGGCTGAATCCCACCACTGTCAAGTACCAAATGTTAATGAGTAAAGAATACAAGCTATGGGGCTTGTTCTATGTTCTCTAACTCTGTCCTAGAGAGCAGTAAAGAACTATAATCACAGGGGAGGTAAGAGTAAATTGCAAATGTAGATATTTTC
Source organism: Thamnophis sirtalis (assembly GCF_051295495.1). Taxonomy (NCBI): domain Eukaryota; kingdom Metazoa; phylum Chordata; class Lepidosauria; order Squamata; family Natricidae; genus Thamnophis; species Thamnophis sirtalis. Next base: position 67,308,249 of record NW_028261385.1, read on the forward strand.
TGTATGTTAGTTGTGACAAGTGTCATCTTTGCAAGCCATCTTTTCTTTTGGACTTCTGGCTTGTCACACTTTCTATTATTCTACTATGCATTTTTCTGTTGTGGGAAAATGGGAGAGGGGATTATACAGGGTTGGGTGACATGTAGCCATAACAACATTCTATCTAGAAAGCCAAGGTCATCCTTTGTCTCTGCACCTGACCAGATCTGGATGGGTGGAAGCTGCCAGTGTGGCAGTGGAAGATTGGACCATGTGATGGACTTGTGGATGTAGGGGCAGGATCTTGAACTTTCAATTGGATGGAAAAACCTGAAAGCTTTCAGATCCTGGTTTTCCCAGATGTGCCAACATGGCTCTCTAAATAAATTGGAACTTTTAGGAATCCTTTGCCTCAGACTCTGATTTACTTTTGGATGCTATTTGGAACCCTGATAACAAGACTGTCACCTTTGTTTCAAACAGCCAGATTTCTTGGGTCAGCTGTGGGCGGTGCAAAGCTTATCCAATCTGCAAGAGAAGATTATAACCATATTTCTGTTTGCCTCATTACATCTATATTATATTGGTTTTAGATACCTGGCAATCAATGTAAAATAGTATGAGGTTACATTATACAATGTAATATACATTATACCATAAAATACAAACAATATTTTCTGGTTGGCTGTAAATGCTAAGGTTTGTATTTCAGACCAATTCAATATTTTTTAAAATTATTTTAAAATAATGTGCACTTGTTTATGACAAGTAGGTTTGCAAAAAGTTTGTATGTGTAAGAAGTGGCAGAACCTGGGGCAGAGTTAAAAGAGGGATCAGCCTAGAATCTCTATATAGTCACAAGCAAACTAAGTCCAACCTCCCTTAAATTCTGTTGATCCTTATCTAACTCCAAGCAGGTGCTAACTGGTAGTTCAGAAGATTCCTATGCATAGGAATTATTAGCAATAAATCAGTTTAATTGGACCTTCACATGGACCTAATATTTCACTCTTGAAGTATCTTATAGTATACTATAAGACCGTGATGGCAAATCTATGGCACACATGCCACCAGTGGCACATAGATCCCTCTCTGCAGGCATACCAGCCATTGCCTCAGCCCAGCTATAGCGTGCATGTGCCACCCAGGTCTCTGGCACACATGTGCGGGGATAGGGCACATATTCAAGGGCATCCACATTGCATTTGAGGGGTTTGTGCTCATGCCCCCCACATGCCCTGTTTTGGGCTTGGAAAGCCTCCTGCCCCAAGCCAAAATAGGGTGCGGGGGGGGGGGTGCAGACACGGGGAACATGCAGCATACACAGGGTAGGGCACCTGCATGGGTGTGTGTGTGGTCACATTGCATTTTGAGGTTGCAGGCCTGCGCTTTGGGCACTCGGCACCAAAAATGCTAGCCATCCCTGCTATAAGGCAATGGATATCAAATTCAGCCTAGACTTTGGGGAAGGCCATTTGTATTACAATTACTTTCAGGACAAAAAATTGTTTCATACTAAAAGAAAAAGAAAATAGGCTTCTCTTCCCAACAGCAAGCTCATTCAAATGTTTTGATTTACCAGAGCATTTTGTGCTTACTTAAATAACACATTTTCTTATCCCTGGAGAAGTTCATAATGTGTTCAGCGAAAACGGAGTGTCAGGCAAATGATGTAATCAAGAGCTCAAATAAAAATTCAAGAGAGACAGCTCAAGCTTTTCCTCCTAATGATATTTATGATGCTACAATAATTGGTATGGCACTGTACATAGCTCTAGAGAGGAAATTTAAAGGAGGAACTGCTTTACTGCTTTATTTGGCAGTATGATGTCCATGAGTTAAAAGGCAGGGATGGAAACCATAATGTTTTCAGAGATTTCCCAAGCATATTAACTCCAGATTCCCATATAAACCCAATGCCTTTTTTGGTTTAAAGGACTTAATATTATGAGTAATAGAAGCCATAAACATCCTGCCATCCAGGAAACATGATATGGGACTCCTCCTCTTGTTCGCCATCTTTAGCTTGTTGGACATTGAAAGCAAAATCAATTCTTGCATGAAAAATTATATTTGTCTATATATCTGCCAACCATTAAATAAAAAGATGTTTTCACCTGTACTCCTTTCCTCTGAAATAAGCCAACATCATCAGTAAAATTAGTGCTGGCACATAGTTCTCACCGTGTTGGAGGAGAGGTAGAAATGGAGCAACTAATTTTAAAGAAAGTGCCATTCTCATTTTTTTCTTGAATGCTAATAAGACAAGAACTAAATAAATCTCGGAATTATTTATACCTGTTATTGAGGCAAAAGGGAGCAGCTGCTGAATAGTGCCCAGTTAATTCTCTTTAACAGCCCTGGCTAGGAAATGACTAATATTATGTCCAACTGAAATAATGAACAGAAGCTAGAAAGGCATGAATTAAAGTGCTCATTGTTTGAGATTGGTCAGATAAATTGATTCAACATCCTTTCCATGCTGAAAAAGATGTTTGGATTGTATTACATGTTTTAGCAAGCTATGATTATAGATTTTTTTCCTCCCAAGCAGACTGTTTAAGCCATTTCTCTAACCAACATAAAGCTGTTTTCAGCATTTCAAATTCTGGTCCATAAAAATGAGTTCACTGGGGAAAAAAATACAGAGTTTAGAAGTTCACCCTGATTATATGCAAGCTCTTTTCTGCAAAAAAAAAGGGAAAAAAAGAAGTGCATGGTATCAAATGCAACTAGAATAGACCCATCTTAAGGATGGTAGGAAGAAAATGCTGGCAAAGAATGAATATGAAAGAATCCAGGAGATAATAGAAAAACAGGCACTTTTAGTGAGATTTTCAAAAGGTCAAGGTGAGTCAGACTGATTCAGTAGTCTGGCTTGGCTATACTAAAGTACTTGGAGGATGTATGCTCCTTCTATTTCCCTTCCTTATCACATATTACAATTCCATTCTCCATTTTCTCTTGGTAGGAACTGAAAAACTAGGATATTGCAGACTATTATCTACTTCCCAGCTAGAATGGAAAATCAGGATACTCTGTGCCGTGCAATAACTACAGTTTATGTGACTCTAAAGCTTCGCTAGCTGCTGAATATTATGTTGTTGATTCACAAAATGTATCTCCTGCATTCATTGCCATGAACAAAACAAGAGGGGAGAAAGAAGGAGCAGTAGCTAGTGTGCAAGCTGCAAATTAATTCAACAACTGGCACAGAAAGTATTTATTATCTCTAAATTATTAGAGGTTGCTGGTTGAGCAATGTCATTTGGCTTCAGTTTTCAAAGCAGAGGAGTCCTAAATCTGCCTTTCTGAAGGACGGGCTGCCATTTCTGGGTCATTGCGGCCTGGGTTAAAAGTGATTTTAGTTTTTCTCTTTTGTTCTTTGGTGTTGTGTGTGGGGTTTTTTTTTTGCATGAATAGCCTTTAGGGAGCTTGCAGAGTGCTCCTGGGGGAGTGGGGTGGGAGCCCAAAAACGAGCAGAAACTGGCCTGTTTTTCATAAAAAAAGGAAAAGAATAGCTTTTAGAAAGCTTATAGAGACTCCTGAGGGCTGGGAGAGGGGTAAAATTGAGAAAAAAACAGGCCATTTTTGCTCATTTCTGCCCTCCCCAGCCCCCAGTAACTCTCTAAAAGCTTCCTACAAGCTATGCATGGCCATTTTGGTGAAGGGGGCGGGGTTTCGGGAGGCAAAAAATGCTGCATTCAGTGTATAAGATGCAGCCAGATTTTCAGTCTCCTTTTTGAGGTAAAAAGGTGCATCTTATACTCTGAAAAACACAGTAATTATATGAAACATGATTATTATTCTTATTTAGCATTCCTATTTTAGGAGAAGTAATGTTCTATATTATAATTCAACATATTCTAATTGGTCAACCAATGTCTTTCCTGTATGTGTCCCAGCTGTACATTTGTTCTCACAAATAACAATAAAAGTTTCTCTCCTTTTAAACAGAACATAGAGCATTAAAAGGTATGCTTCCAGGTATCAACATGTATCTAGATCTTGGCAACTTTAAGACTTATGGACTTCAGCTTCTAGAATTCCCCAACTATATGGCTGGCTGAGGGATTCTGGGAATTGAAGTCCACAAACCTTAAAGTTGCCATGTTTGGACACCCTAGTCAAGTTCCAAAGAAATGTGGAAGCAATAATTCTGTTCTATCTGAAAGTAGAGCAGACTTATCTTTAAATAGATAGATCTGTTATATAGGACATTATTTTAGTCAGTGGTAGGACTCAACTGGTTAACAACCGGTTCACTAAGCTCTGTCCACGTGCAGTGCGTTTGAAAACTTACCTTCTACTGCAGCTCTGATGCAAAACATCTGAGGTGTGGCAATCCACTCTGCTGCACCTATCAGCTGGGATTCAGAAAAGAGAATAAAGGTCACTATAGCACAAAGGAGGGCGGTCGGGCCCACCTGATCATCAGAGCAAAACAGTTCACTCTCAGCTGATGGTCACAGCTACCAGTTCACCTGAATCTCATCCCTGTTTTTAGTCCTCATCTGAGCGAGTTTCAACTAGATTCCTATCCTGCATTAGAGACACTTTGGCAATTAAGAGGATCACAACAAAGCTGGTATTGTATAGCTGCAGGTTATTCTGTCCACTCTGGAACATTAATCTCAATGAAATGTATAGTTTGCCTTTGGGCACAAGAAGCCTAAGATTTTATGAAATAGCTTTCATTCCAAAAGAATAGCCCGAACTGCCTAAAAACAAATTCAGTTGGTAAAATCCAGACAGCCCACTGCCACAAAATGTCCAAGGATAGCTTTCAATGCTAAGCCATGCTTTATTACCTGGATTGCTGCTTGTGTTTTCATTTGCACGCAGGTGAACCCACAATAAACACATATAAATTTAGCATAGCACTTTGCAGAGACATGGCAAATGCATGGTGATTATGCACTGGGTAAATTAGCTCTAGACAAAGATTTGCTTTGCAAGTTTTATGTTTTCTCCAGCTACTCGCAGAAAGGAAGAATGATTGACAAATATTGAACCAGGAGAACCTAATGATGACAGAGCAAGAAAGGACAGTGGTAGGGAGTGGCAAGTTACTACATAAGGAGGAGGAAGATTGTGGGAAATAAAGGGTGAGAACTTCAGGGTTTTTTAGAGTTTCGGTTCCAGAAAAATCATATGTGGTTTAATACAGCAAGCTGCACCATGGAAGCCACAGAACATAAAGACGTCAGGAGCTAGGAGAAGAAATGAAACCAGTATGGCTGTATTTCCCCTTTTTAGAGAAAAGAAAAAGCAACGATTTCCATTGATCACTGCATATTTGAGATTTCACAGTGGTCATATGTCACCTGGATTTTATTCACTTCTCAGTTCTAGGTCTTGGTCTGATTGAGGCGATCACTTCTGTCTCAATTGTGTGTGTTTTGTAGTCTGCTGGGAAGTGGCTGCCTGGCAAAGAAACCTCCCAGCTGCCGCCTCTTTGAGAGCTGCTTTGCCACCATGTTCTTCGTGCATGCGCATCCCATTGCCTTGCAAGTCCAAGCAAAATGGGATGTGCATCCGCGAAGAACATGGCGGTGATGACAGCCACTTTTCCATTGACTGGAGGACTTTTCAACAGCCTGCAGCCAGCCGTTGCCTCTTTGAGAGCCACTTTGCAAAGTGTCGAGGCGAGCAAGCGGCGACGGGACTGGGAGAGGAAGCAAGTGGTGACAGGGGGATTGGTTTGGGGTTTGTGGCCAGGCGGCCATCACTACCAGTTTGCCAAACTTGGCAAAATCTCCTCCACCAGTTCGGGCAAACTGGTGAATACCACCTCTGCAGTGCAGAATAACTATCTACTGAGTCCCACCATCAGACTTTAAGCATTTGGCCTTGAAAGAGTTTGAAAAAAACCACACCTAGTGGCTTCTAGATGTGGATAGATTCAGAATAAGGATAAACAAAAGAATTAATCATCCAACCCTGGGGAATAAGTACTAGTCTTCCAGAGGTTCCTGCCTATTCAATTCAATTTAAGCTGCCCAGTTAAGCATTAGAAATGCTATACCTCAGAAAGACAATTAAGGAGAGATAACAGAGGAGATTACTGATTACTATCTACCCTGCCAATTCCATGCCTTTTTCTGAGGTTCTGTAACCCAGTGTTTTTCAACCTTTTTTGTGCAAAGGCACACTTTTTTCATGAAAAAAATCACGAGGCACACCACCATTAGAAAATGTTAAAATTTTTTAACTCTGTGCCTATATTGACTATATATAAAGTGTTTTTCCCACGGCACACCTTACACTATGTCACGGCACACTAGTGTGCCGCGGCACAGTGGTTGAAAAACACTGCTGTAACCTATTTCTGTAACCTATCTAGGGTGAGGCTGTTTTAAGCAGCTACTAAAGTTCCCTCCAAAGTGCTAGTGTGGTTCAGTTTTGGTTACTTTTGTGGGTTGCATGTCAAGAATCTTCAGCATTTTAGTTTTTTTCAGGTTTATTTTTTTTATGAATTAGGTAACTATTTTTATTCATATGAAATTCCAATGCTTCAGAATACAGTACAATACAGAGTGGTGGAATGCAGAAGAACAGCAACTTTTAAACCAGTTTAAAACAGGAGTATCTTTTCAGTGTAGGCCCTTCTAAAAATAATCAGTTCCTTTGTGCAAATTCATGATTCTTATCATTAGCAATAGCACTTAGACCTAGCTTTACAGTGCCTTACAGTTCACACTGCCTTACAGTCCTCTCTAAGCAATTTACGGAGTGTTGCCTCCAACAAGCTGGGTCCTCATTTTACTGACATCAGAAGGATGGGAGGCTGAGTCAACCTTGAGCCAGTGAGAATTGAACTGCCAAACTGCAGGTAGCAGTCAGCAGAAGTAACCTGAAATGTGCATTCTAACCACTGCACTACCATGGTTCATTACAGTGAAAAACCAAGATAGAAGCTATGGGATCTTTTTTATGCCATCCTCTGGGTGTTGTTCATCAATCTAATGAAAAAGTCCATTTTCTTGTTCCTTTCAATTGTAACCTTCCTGGGACAAGGACTTTGGCCTCTGATACCCTGAAAAGCTCAGGGACACCAAAGCCTATATCTCTAAATCAAAGACAAGGAAATGATAGCAACCAGTCTAAGAAAAAGCTACCCTTTCTCTTTCCTTCCTGGCCATCTCACGGAGTATCCTCATAATTCCCGAACGTCAATGAATATTTTACTATCCTGACTTATAAAGTTTTTGTGTTGTTAAAACAAGAGATTTATGGAATGGAAGGGAGGTATTATAATCGATAGTCCATCCAGTAGCTTTTTTTCTGTCCTAGAAAAGGAGACAAAGCAACAAACAGCCGAAGCATGTGCCATCCCTATCCACTCCCAAGGGAATACCTGGGCAGTAATTATGTAGTCTCACTAGTATAGCCAAAGCCCTTTAGCTCTTTATAATAAAGGTCTAAAGACTGGTTCTTCCAAATGGCTAGGTTTCAAGAAGAGTCAAGCTCATGATGATGGCAACCATACCTGAGCTGCCAAAATCCAAAAGACCAGTAGATGGTAACAGGTATCTGTTAACCATTTAGTAGATATCCCATTTCTGCAACCCAAAGTTCTGGGATAGGTCACACATGGTTAGTGTGTGTGTGTGTGTTTGTGTGTGTGTGTGTGTGTGTGTGTGTAAAGATAAGTGTAAGATAAAGGTAAAGGTTCCCCTTGCACATATGTGCTAGTCGTTCCCAACTCTAGGGGGAGGTGCTCATTTCCGTTTCAAAGCCGAAGAGCCAGCTCTGTCCGAAGACATCTCTGTGGTCATGTGGCTGGCATGCCTAAATGCCAAAGGCACACAGAATCCTATTACCTTCCCACCAAAGGTGGTCCCTATTTTTCTACTTGCATTTTTATATGCTTTCAAACTGCTAGGTTGGCAGAAGCTGGGATAAGAAATGGGATCTCACTCCGTTATGCAGTGCTAGGGATTCGAACCGCTGAACTGCCGACCTTTCTGATTGACAAGCTCAGCGTCTTAGCCACTGAGCGTAAGACTTCAATTAAAAATGACTCCTGCTAATTATGCCATAAAAAAACCCTGATGCCAAGGACCTTATAATGGCGGCCATTTTTTTACATGAAAGTCTATCATGTTCCATTATCATTATTCATTGAAATATGTTCCACAGAAGTGCCTTGCCCTAGTCTCCTTCTGGAATTGTTTTCACTTTCCACTACAACCTGCAATTCTGATACTCTTTGGCAGTCTCCAGTCAAAGGTTAACCAGACCCAGTTGTACTTAGTTTCCAGACCCAAATACATTGCTGCCATCTGCTGAGACCAAACATACTCTACGCATTTCTCTTTCTTCTTGTGAAATCTCCCAGATGCTTGGGCAAACTTAGAAATAAATAAATAAATCACCTGGGACTAAGATGTGTTGGGAAGCTCTGTTAGTTGCGTACCTCATTTCTTTTTCTCCACAAATGGGTGAACATTGAAACATCCGCTTCCAGATGGTGATTTGATTCAGTTAACTGCCTAATATCCACTCATCACCACAATGCTATTTGAGTGCCAAGGATAAGATTAGGTAAAACAAAGGTTTGTTGTTGGTTTTTGACCTAGAGATCCAGGTCTTCATACATTTCATGAACCCCACTTTTTATGGTTATTAGCGTCTGCTCTAAGGGCCAAAATTAATGGCAATTCCCTGATATGCTGCCCAATTGAATTAGTGTAGCATAAGCTTGTTAAATGTCTATGGAGATTCTCAGGCATGCAAGTCATGGTTGTGCTTTTTCAAAAGGCAACTGGACAAAATCTAGTTGCCTTTTGAAAAAGCACCTTTGAGATATAAACTGGTTAAATGGGTTTAACATGACTAAAAGTGAGATAATGCAGGTAGTCCTTGACTTATGACCACAAAAGAGCCCAAAATTTATGTTGCTAAGTAAAACATTTTTAAAGTGACTTTGTCCCATGATCTTTCTTGCCACAATTGTTAAGTAAATCATTGCAGTTGTTGTTAGTAACCCAGTTGTTCAGTGAATCTGGCTTCCCCATTGACTTTACTTGTCAGAAGGTCGCAAAAGGCGATCACATGAAAGTAAAGGCAATGGAGACACTGCAACCATCATAAATCTGAACCAGTTGCCAAACATCCTAACTTTGATCAAGCGTCTCTAAATTAACTCTTGTAAGTTGAGGACTACCTGTAATTAAGGCCTTCCTTCCAGAGGTGGTATTCAGCCGGTTTGTACTGGTTCTGTTGAACCGGTAATGGACATTTCAAGTAGTTTGGAGAACTGGCAAATACCACCTCTGATTGGTAACACCCTCCTGCCCCCGCCCTATTTTCTCTTGTTTTTTTTAGCTCAGCTGATTCATGCAGCAGAGTGGATTGCCGTTCCTCAGCTGAGCTAAACAACAGCTCAGGTCACCAGCGCTGACACTGGGGGCGATCTTTGAGTGCTGGGCAAGTGTGTGAAGCATGTGTGTGCGTGCAAATCACTCTTTCATAGAACTGGTAGGAAAAGATTTGGAATCCCACTTCCTTCCAAATTCTGACCTACACGTACAATAAGGCCCTGCACACATCATGTAATCATTCTAGCCCTGGTAGTGGGTAGTGTAGTATGAAAAAGGCTGTTTATGGAGTTCATTCAGTTCAGTTCTTTTCAGTGGTTTCATAATCCAGGATTTTTCCATCCTCACATAACACTCTGGATCCTTACACTTGGCCTTCAGGCTCATGGATTAAATATGTGACTTTCTGATACTCAATGCTTCACAGTAATGACAACTTTGCTGTAGAAGTCCATTAAGTTGCCACAGTAATCATAAATTTATTTATCAAATTTATATAGCTGCACAATTCTTTTTTTTTACCGCAATGAAACATAGCGCATCAATAGATTTATTAAAGGTCAGTGAAAACGATAACTTCTTCCCCCCTATTTTATAGACAGAAAATTTATTGTGACTTATCCAAAATCACAGCATAAGTGAAAGTGAGAGAAAGAGAGTTGAGAAATTGAGAATAAAAGGTATGTGTATTGTTTGTGTACTGTCATTAATTGCTAGGCTTTGTAAATTATATTTTCATTGGTATATATATACATATATATATACCAATAATAAATATATATATATATATATATATATATATATATATATATATATATATATATATATATATATATATATATATATATATATATATATATATATATATATATATATATATATATATATATATATATATATATATTAGCTCAGTTGTGTGTATTATATTTGTATAAGTTCCTTAATGGTTAGAATGAAACCTGTCATTTGCTTAAGGCCTGTCTATGTGGATGTCTGTAGCAGTTTGATCCTGACCCACCCTCTGGCATGATAGAAGAGGACACATCTGGAATTTTACAATTAATGATTTCTCATTAAAAATACTCTTCATGGGGGGATTAAGGCTAAATATCATGGGGAATGATATTTCAGGGATGAGGGGGGGGGGAATGCTGAGATTGGCTTACTTAATTTGTTTGAACTTGCACAATACTTCTTCCTCCTCCCATTTTCCTCATAGTAGCCATTCTCTGAGGTAAGTTGGGCTGAAAGAAAACAACTGTCCCAAAGTCACTTAGCTGACTTTCATGTGCAAAACAGGACTAGAACTCATGGTTTCTGGTTTCTAGACTGGTCCCTTAATCACTAAACCCAGCTGGCCCTCTAATGGCATTCAGAAGCAACTGGCAATCAGTACAGCTCTTGAAGCAGAAATACTATACTTTCTTGTTTGCTCCCTTATCCACATTGGGCGAATGCTTGTAAACATCCACCAAAGACAATCGCTTCCACTCTTGAGGTAATCCTCAATTTACCATCATAATTGAGCCCAACATTTCTGTTACTGAGACATCTGTAGTTTTTGCCCAACTTTATGACAGTTCTTAAGGGAATCGCTGCAGGTGTTAAGGTAGTTACATGGTTGTGAAGTGAATCTGACCTCACCATTGATTTTGCTTGTCAGAAAATTGCAAAAGGGGATCACTTGAGGCCAGGGCATTGTGACCATCAAAAATGCAGACCAATTGCCACACATTTGAATTTTGATCATGTGGCCATGGGGATGCTGCAATGACCAATCGTGTGAAAAATGGTCATAAGTCACTTTTTTCAGACCTATGGTAACTTCAAATGGTCCCTAAATGAATTGTCGAGAACTATCTGTATACATGTTTGCAAGGAAGCCTAGTTTTTCATACATGCATAAATAGATGGTAAAGTCAGAGAGGTTTGCTTTGGTCCATTGAGTGTGTGTGTGTGTGTGTATGTGTGTGTGTGTGTGTGTGATGCTCAAAGCAGCTAATTCTCAATGTACAAAGTGTCTTGTTTAAAGTAAACAAATGCAAGGCAGAGATTCGCTTGACGTAATGAAAGCAAAATGGGACTTTTTATATGTTCTCAATTAAGCCTTCTGCAATAACAAGAATGGTGGGAGAAGCGAGGGGCAGAACAGATGTTCTCTTTTAGTTCTCAAAAAGCCTTCAAATTAGACATTTCTGCTGCCACCTAACTAGGAAGGGGGTGGGTGGGAACTATCATGGTCCAGGCCTTTGGGGGAATTTTTTCTCCTCTTCTAATGGAAATCCATCGATTATCATTTCAAGAAATGTACACCAAAATGCCCTTAAATATGTCAATGGCTGAGGACTACATGTAAAAAATGTTTACAGGTAATCCTCAGCTTACAACAGTTCATTTAGTAACTGTTCAAAGTTATAATGGCACTTTGAATAAAAATGACTTATGATCATTTGTCACAGTTATGATCTTTGTAGCATCTCCATGATCATGTGATCAAAATTCAGCTACTTGGCAACTGGTTTATACTTATGACTGTTGTTGTGTCTCACAGTCATGTGATCACTTTTTGCAACCTTTTGACAAGCAAAGGCAATGGGGAAGCCAGATTCATTTAACAACCAGGCTACTAACTTATCTACTGCAGTGATTCACTTAACAACTATGGCAAGAAAGATCATAAAATGGGGCAAAACTCACTTAACAATTGTCTCACTTAGCAGCATACATTTGGGGCTCAGTAGTGGTCATAAGTCGAGGACTACCTGCATTATCTCACTTTTAGTCATGTTAAACACATTTAACCAGTTTAGATCTCCAAAGTGCTTTTTAAAAAAGCAGCTGGATTTTGTCCCATCGCTTTTTGAAAAAGCAACGGGACCTGGATGACTGTGAATGTCCATAGACATTTAACCATCCTATGCTACACTCCAACTTCAACTTAGGCTGCAGCGATGAAAGTATCTGCTCTCGACTGTTATACCACAAAGGACGGAGTAGTTGCAAATGTCCCAATGTTTGTCTCCAATTGTTTGTAGTTTGTCTCTCCGCTTTAGTACAACTGCTGCCTTCACAAGTTGAAACGTAACAGCTGCTGCGGTGTCTCCATCGATGCATTTATGCCTAATAACAACAGCAGAAATAACAGCTTGCTAGAACAAACGTAGACAAAATGTTGAAACGAACAGCACAATCAGATGCGGGCTTACTTCCAAATAAAGCCATTGTGTTTAAGTTGTGCTTGCAACACCTAAGTCTGCTTAAGATTGCAGCCAAAGAAACCGGATGACGTAATAACCATGATCGAACTGCTAAGTATTTCTCATTATCAATAATTCAACAGATTTCATGACCTCCCCCCAAAAAACCCTAGACCACCATGCAGGCGAGAAACCTTCTCAAACATGATCTAGGAGTTTGCATAAATCCCCCTTTATTTCCCAGTGAAGTATTTCCCGCCTTCCCTCCCTCCTTCTGTCTTTTCCCCTTGCTAGGAGTCTTATGAAGCTGAAATGTCAAGTGAGGGTTGCTTTATATCGTGTTCTGTCAATCAAACAAACGGAGGCTTTATGCATCTGTTGCCAGTTATATTGGCACTTTTTGAAGAGGGTTTCGGTGGGAGTGAGAATAAATAAAGATCCTTCAGGCACTTTCTCATTTATGGATGAGGAATCAAAGCAGGCTGAAACTTCATTTCCAGCCTGATACCCTGAAGATTGTTGGCTGATAATTCTGGATGGAACAGCTTATCTGGGAGGATTAGGAAGAACATGAGCTTCCTATTACTGCCGGCTTCAGTCTATTCAGCCGCACAGACTTTGTCACACAGTATCTGTGCCTTTACATATGTCACTAATCTTATCTCTATCTTCTCAGCTCTTTCTGTTGAAGCTCTGCTTCCTTGCACCTAACCCTCCCCACCCATTTCTTCATTACACTGGCTGTGTAGGCATTAGCCTCCCCTTAGCAGCCTTTGCGGTACCCTGTCATTCAGAAAGGCTAGTAAAGCGAAGGCTGTAGCCTTCGAGTGAAGGTAATGGTTGGGCTTTATCTCAGGTCTCCCGGGTCACACACTGGTATATTAAATGTCAATTCCCGCTTCAGCGCTCTCTCTTTCGGTCCTCCAAAATCATGCCAAAAAATAAAATAAAAACCCATCCACGTATACCCCAACCTCTGATCCAGTAAAATGAGTTAATGAGCCTTAAAGAGAAGCAGAATTAATCTAGTTGACCTCAAGACCTCTAGCACAGTGTTTTTCAACCTTTTTGTGCAAAGGCACACTTTTTTCATGAAAAAAAATCACGAGGCACACCACCATTAGAAAATGTTAAAAAAAATTAACTCTGTGCCTATATTGACTATATATAAAGTGTTTTTCCCACGGCACACCTTACACTATGTCACGGCACACTAGTGTGCCGCGGCACAGTGGTTGAAAAACACTGCTCTAGCAGGTCCTTATGTATTGTTAAGTCCTGGTTGGGAGGAGGAGTAAGGCATCTCCATCCTTGCAGGTATTTTTTTTTAAAAAGAAGATCTAACAAATCCCTGATTGAATTCTCCAGAATTGCAGTAAATAGTTATGTCTAGACTGATAAAAAGAAGGTCTGGTGTGATTACAAGCACTGTTCCAATATTTGAGGGGCTACAACCAAGAAGAGGTATGTGTGTGTATCAACTTACTCCCCAAAGCACCTGAAGGTGCTTTGACCAGGTCAAGAATCAATGGATGGAAAATAATCAAGGTGATACCCAACCTAGAAGTAAGGAGAAATTTCCTGATGGTTACAACAATTAATCAGTGGAATCGTTGCTTGAGCAGGGACTTGGTCTATAAGACCTCAAAGGTCCCTTCCAACTCTGTTATTCTGTTACTGTGGTGCAGAACAGTTCTGGTGCACTTTCCCCCCTTCCAGCTCTTATTCAACTTCATGAAAGGAAATGTACTCTATGAATTATTTCATAAGAGAAAGCAGTTATCCAAAGGAATTATTTAGGTAGTGTGTGGCATTATTTGATTCTATTCATGTACTGTCCTGATTCATGTACAAACAGCCCTCATTTAACAATAACAATTGGGACCAGCAACGTTGTCATGAAACAGTCACTGAGTGAAACTGCAAAGGTGCTTATGGTCCTACTTTAGCTTTTGATTACTTTACATACCTGCAAAGTTCATAAATGACAAGATTGATCTTAAAGTTATGTTTCCATCACTGCTGTAACTGTGAATGGTTGCTAAATGAGGACTACCTGTATGATTCTCTGGAGATGGCCAAGGGGAGTGTGCACGAAAAGCCTTTCTTTTATTCTGAAGCATCTGCTCCAAAGTTGGTGGCCTCCCATGCTTTAGTCAAAGCCCAAGAGAAACCCTCATGGGGAAATTACCTCCACCTTATCTCTGAATGGAAAAATGCTTAATAAAAAACAAGAACAGCACCACTGGCAACCACACGCTCCATAATCTCCCACAATAACGTAACCTCAAAAACACTATCAAGGTTAAGTCAAAACATTTCAAGCACCTTGAGGTTCAAAGAGAAACAAACATGATTTTCAAGAAATGAAAGCAGTGGAGTAACTGCAGAATAGATTTTAAGTATAACTTTGGCTAAACTGTTGCCCTATGATTATGTTAATTGTTTAGTCCTGTGGGAGAGTCTTCACTTTTGTTGTTTTTCAGTGTCTGGTTTGTGCTCTTTTCTGTTTATTGTAGTGCTACTCTGATGTTTCCCTCATATAATACTGTAGATAGAGTTTTAGATTTTAATTTTGCGTTAGTTTTTAATTGCTTGGAGACTCTTTCTATCAGAGTGACAAGCCAAAGTTGTTAAACAAAATTTCGGCAAAATGCTAACAGTATTTTTTCATAACTAGAAAACACTCTAAATCAGGGGTGTCAAACCCAAGGCCCGTGGGCCACATCTGGCCCACGTGGTGCTTAGATCTGGCCCATGGGGCCACCATGGAAACATCAAAGGACCAGCCCGAGATGCCTCTGCCAGCAAAAAAAGAGCTAGTGGGGCTGCATGCAGCTCTCACATACTACATTTTTTCTGCGATGGCCTCCTGCAGTCCTCTGCCAGGGAAAATGGAGCTTAGGGGCCCCACACGTGGCCCCCTGGGCTTCATTTTTGCTGGCAGAGGGCTGCAGGAGGCGATTACTGATGAAAATGGAGTTTGGGAGCCCATTTTTATTGGCACAGCATTTAAGCCAGGGGTGATATCCTCCCAGTTTGGCCTGGTTCAGCCAAACTGATAGGGATGATTGTCCTTGGTTCTGTGAACCAGTAGTAAAAAAAAAAAACTTCCAAGGATTGTGTGGCTCAGCTGTGAGCTGCATGATCATCGGAAGGTTCCCCCCCCCCACTTTTTAAAGCATTTTTTCTCTGCTGGTTCGCCCAAACTAGCAGAGAAAATATGCTATAAAAAGTGGAAAAAAAGTGGCCACACCCATCCAGTCACATGAATTCCCCCACCAAGCCACACCCACAGAACTGGTGGGAAGCAAAATTAGATTTCACTACTGATTCAGGCCACAACAGGTGCCCTGACACAAGTGACATCGAGCTGGCCATGCCCACTCAGTCCTGCCCTGCCCCCCAAGGTGAAACACAACCCTGATGTGTCCCTCAATGAAATCACATTTGACACCCCTGCTCTAAATGATTCAGTTTGTTATGCAGTTGTCCATTTCTCCTGCTCAAATTCAAATGCAGAAAGATGTCCCTCTACTTCTTTAGGTTTCATATTGGCTTTAGGGACAATTTTACTTTCAACAGTCTTTCAGACATTGCTGTCCAGTGGCAGGATGGTTCAAAGCGATTTAAGATGGACTTCCTCAATTTCCTATCTCTAGTGACATATTGGCCTTCAACTCATTATTTGGAAAGGCTATCCAAGATGACCTGGATGGAAAATGCTGGTGTAAACACTCCTACATCTCATTCATAATATAGTCCAGGTCAGCATTAATTAACTAGAGATCTTTGAAGATGTCATAATTCTTGAAGTTCTTATTGTTCTCATCTTAGGAAGAAAAGCAACAGAGTTAGCCTGGAACTTTGTTAAGACATTGCTAAGCACTTTCTCTATAGCAATAGTTGAATCTACCACATCAAGAACTACAGACTACAAGGACAATCCTGTAGATTCATGTGTGCCATCAACATCACCTATTTCTTTGACATTAAGACATGAGACCAATGGAAATCTGCAAATGAAGTTTTCTTCCTCAGGTCAAAAGCACGTAAAAATACAAGTAGAAAAAAATAGGAACCACCTTTGGTGGGAAGGTAACAGCATTCTGTGCGCCTTCGGTGTTTAGTCATGCCGGCCACATGACTGCAGAGATATCTTCGGACAGTGCTGGCTCTTCGGCTTTGAAATGGAGATGAGCACTGCCCCCTAGAGTCAGGAATGACTAGCACATATGTGCGAAGGGAACCTTTACCTTAGTGCAATGGGAATATGGAGAGCATTGCTCATGTCTATTTCCTAAAAAATCTCTCAGGGCATTATAAGCCATTAATATGAACTGCCGTGGAATGATTAGAAGCTCCCACATATAGGTATTCATTATGAATACCCTACATAATCCTTATTAGTGTAACATGAATGGCATGCCACTTATCTGAATATTATATACAGATAATTACACACACACACACACACACACTTTCATTTTACAACCATAGGGTTCCCCCCCACCCTTATTGTTATTCTGCAGAGTTAGTAGGAATCTGTATCATGACTGCTACCTCAAGGTTGAAACAATAAGCTTTATCTGAAGCTGACAAATGTAAATTTTCTTTTTCCTATATGAATCCCACAGATGTCATGGTGTGCTCATCTTGCAATAATCAGCCCAGCCAGGACTGTGTCATTTATCATAGCACCATCTTTTATTCTGTGACAAGCAGAAGCAATAAGGAGGGTGACTTCTGTCCCAAAGCATTTGCATGTTGCTAAATGATGTCATGGGGACAGACACTAAATCCAGATTTAGCCATGCTTGCCTAAGGGATCTTGCACCTGGAAACTTTGAAAAACTATTTGGTCCGGTAATGGAAATGTTTCTTCCCTCTTTAAAGGACTTAAAGCAGCATTTCTCAACCTGGGCAATTTGAAGATGTGTGGACTTCAACTTCTGGAATTCCAGGTTTGTTAGCTGGGGAATTTTGGGAGTTGAAGTCCACATAACTTCAAGTTGCCAAGGTTGAGAAATATGGACTTAAAGCATTCCAAAAGCCTCTGAACAGAGAGTCAGCAGGGATCTGTATCTGGGATAGTCACGGTCACTTTCAAGGTCTATAAGAAAATAAATTACAGACTATCCTAGGGAATACTTTTTTCAGGATGCCAATCAAGTTCAATTGTTTTGTCATTCAAAATGCTTGCATGTAGCAATTTACCAGTCATTCAATTTCAAGGAGCAAAAATAAATGTTCTGCTGGATAGGGTGAGAAGTGATCTAATGGTTCCAGCAATATTTCTTTATGATGAAATTCAATCTCATGCAATTGGCTCTTCTCCTCAATTCCCAATCATTTTCCCCAAACCATTAGACCCAAAAGCCATAATTCTAGAAAATTATCAGAGTGCTTTTGCACTCTGTATCTCTCCTACCTTTTAATTCTTCTTGCCTGTATGTATTCCTTTTCCGAACATATTTGTATACATTTCTCTACTCCCAACAATTATTATCATCTTGTACCCTCTCTGCTTAATATTACATTCTGGAAGACAGACAATACATGGATAAATCATTCAGGGAAGAAAATACCTAGAACAATATATGGGATTTCATCAGATCATAGATTGAAAGGGATCTTTCATGCCATTAAATTCAACCCCATGTTCAGTTTAGGAATCCATTTACAGCATCTCCATCACATGGGGTATCCACTGTCTGCTTAAATTCAAGGAGCTTCCCCCAGTTCTTTGGGCAATTGATCCACTGTTAAGCTACTCTCACTATTAGGAATGGGTTTCCTCCCGTAACATTGAATAAAAATCTGCCTTCTTGTAACTCTTATTTCATAACCTACATCTAGGATGGTGCAGAATAAGTATTAATCCTCTTCCATGTCATTTGGCCTAATGATTAAGTCACCAGGCTAGAATTCAGAAGACTATAAGTTCTAGACCCACCTTAGGGACGAAAGTGATCTGGGTGACTTTGGGCCAGTCAGTCTCTCTCTTCCAGCCCAACTGACCTCACAGAGTTGTTGTGGAGAAAATAGGAGAAGGAAGGAATTTTAAGTAGGTCCGTCATCTTGAGTTACTCATGAAAATAATAAAGGCAGGAAAATATGTAATAAATATAAATAAACCCTTTCAGATATTTGAAGAATGTTGTTTTCTGAAGGTTTCTCAAAAAAAATCTAACCACTTCCAAATTCTTTATTTTGCTCTGGATTTTTTCCCCCTAAACGTATGGCTTGTGCCTGAAATTTATCAAGCAAAATGGAGCAAATTTCCAGAAACCAACAGTAATCTTAGTCTAGGAAGGAGGAAGTTAACAAAGTGAGACTCTAAGCTACAAGAACTGCTAACCAGAAGGGCTGAAAGTGAGGATCTATTCTGTATAACAGGGGTGTCAAATTCACAATGACACATTGTCATCATGTATCACAACTTTTTCCCCTTTGCAAAATTGGGAGTGGGGGTGGCCAGCATGTGATGCATCTGGCCTGCGGGCTGTGGGTTTGACACCCCTAGTGCAGGGGTGGGTTCCAGCAGGCACTACTGCCAGTTTGCTCATGTACGTGCTGCACGCATGTGCTTGATACATGCTGCACGGGCATGCACAGTGCTATTAAAATTGTTCTGCGCATGCGCAGAACTGAAAATCAAGATGGTGGTGACTATGGCACAACCCGGGGAACTGGTTCGGGGGCATGGCAGGCCTGGGTCGCTGCTGGTTCCAGTGTCCCAAGCCGCCAAATCGCTACTGGTTGGCCGAAAACACTACTTTGAAAGAAACCAGGCACCCCAAAGTGTAAATTTGCTACTTTAATAAAATAAAGTGGATTATAATAAAAGAGCAACTAACAATACAAGGGAAAAATATCATAAAACTCAAAACATAAAATCCAAGCAGAATAAATATAAAACAACAAAACTAGAGAATTAAATGGAAGGTTCAGATTCAAGACATTCTCATAGAGCAAGAGATCACAGTAGAACAAAATCACGACAGATATTGGCTAGGAGCCCAGGAGGAAATTTGATCTCAATCCAAATAATAAAAAAGCTAAATATTCACCAACAGCCTAAAAAGAAAGGTTAGGCTTGATGACCCAGGAGATATTCTTCTAAATTGAGACCATGGGACAGAAGATCCAGCTTCACGCAGATGCCTTCTGAGCTTCATTTGCCAGTCAATGAAGTCTTACGACACCAAACACAGCAGAATATCTGAGGCTCTGTGATTCCTGTAATCACTTTGGTATCAATTTTATGGACTGAAATAAATAACTGGGGAGACAGTTGGTATCTTCCTCTCTTCCTGCCTTGACCTTTATCGCTCCCAACAAATTAGGATCGAGTTTTGACACGCAAGGAGGCTTTCATCTTTGCTCACTGAAGCACCGGCCAGAGAAATTTTATTGTACTCTGACACAGAAGCATCAGCAAGCTGTTCATGTACAACTGCATTACAGCGCTCATTTTAACACAAGCAACTCATCAAGGTTGTGGCTCTGCTTTGAGAGTAACGCAGAGCTGGCTCTTTGTGAAGGGCTGACACATAGTTCAGCTGTGCCTATGGAAGTTAATTTAGAATTTAGAATTTAGAATTTAGAATTGATTTTATTTGTAGGCCGCCCTTTTCCCTGAGGGGACTCAGGGCGGCTCACAGACAACCAGGGAGGGGGGAATACAACACTAAGACGACAAACATAATAAAATAACTTTGAAGTTAACTTTGAAGTTAACACTTCAAAGCAAAAGGAACCCTAGTTCATTTCAAACACATCTGGAATTAATGCATTTTTTTCCCAGGCACACATTCTATTCTTTCATGTTACACCCGCTGTACAAAAATGGAAATACCAATTACTCCTGCTCCCTTCTGCAAGTACCCAGGTAACGGATAAGAAAGTTGATGTAATTTTTTAAAAAATTCTTGGATTAAAATAACTCGTGAGTGTACAAGGTGCACGTCATTTCAGGCATATATCACATTATCTTTTGTGAGCCCTATAAACTTGAAATTATGTATTTCAAATAACATGCTTTCAGCATTTTAAACATTAGTAATTCAAATGCTGCTTTTATCTGAAAAGAGGCCTACTTCCCATCCCCAAATAATTTAACTTTAAAATGGAAGAATTATCTTAAGGGCCTAAGCATATAATGCTTAGGTGTTTCTTGTTAATCTTTATTTTATGGTGGAGGAAAGTGTAATTTTAAATTCAGTGTTATTTTTTTAAAATACTGTTGTTTTTCAGTTTTCATCCTGAAATCTGTACAGATCAAGAAGAAAGTGTTGTCAGAGGTCAAACAAGTCAAGATGGCATTATGACTGGCCAATTGCAACCACCACTTTCACTTTATTTATTTATCAGATTTAGAAATTATTCTCCACAGGTGCTCCTGCTAAATGCATGAGAGATGCTATGACAAAAAGGTGCTTCTTCAACTCCGGTTTAAAAACAGCTTATACTTTTACAAAAATAAAATAAATATTTAATATAAGTATTGTTCAAAATAATTTTCATAATTTTCTCTTTTTTCCTATTGAAGTAGCTTCACACCAAAAAATCCTTCCCAGGTCCTGCTATGCTGCCTCAACATAAGATGTAGGGGGAAGAGATGAGCATAGAATGCCTGGATTGTATCCCAAAATTATATATTCCCAACAGAATCATCCAAGGTAGGAAGGTCATCCAGCTGCCCAACTATATTGGGTCATAATGAGACGGAATGATGTTAGGGGCAGATGATCACTTTAGTGACAACTGTAAAGGTCTCATTCCATACTGTGTAAGAGAAAGCAATGATAAGTCTCGCGGACAGAAAATGTAAAATTGTTAACATTATAGTGACAGATGATAGCGGAGCGATAGCATAAAGGTAAAGATGCCTCCCACTTAGAAGGTTGAGAGTTCAATCCTAGGCAGTGGCAGATGTTTTTCTATCAGGGCGCAAATAAAAAATATCTGCTGCGAATTCCGCATAGGTGTCAAGAAGGGCAACCAACCAGTAAATGCTCAGCTCTGTTTAGTTGTCCCAACTCCAGCCTGAAACAAGGGATTAAAGGATCATAAAAAGGAAAAAAATATAGTGACAGATGATAGCCCATCAGACTGGAAGGCATTCAACATGCTATTGATGAAAAGTTGAGGATCTTTGAGAGTGCTAATAGAATTTTTAACGTGGCTAGATTAAAACTTTGGCAATGTCTAGTTGCAGACGTTGCCATGCAGGAAAAGAAAGCTGCAAAGACAAAATTAAATTGGAAACATAGAAAGTAAGGAACATGAACATGAGAAAACTCAGCACAAGGAAAGGCCAAATGAATTGATTCTATATTAACATCTCTGGCATCAGAGAATTTAGATAGATTGAACGGAACACTTTCAGTTAGAAAAATCATAATGTTTTCTACTTAGAACATGAAAAACAAAGAAGGAACAGAATTCCATCGTTAGGAAAAGTATAGCAAGAACCTGGCTACAGTGGAATCAGTCAGCGAATAATCATTCAGATAATAGTTTGCCCAGTGGAAGCAAAAGTTGGATTTTGAAGAACCAGCATAGAAAAAGCATAGATGCTTTTGAACTTTGATGTCAAGAGAACATTAGCATGAATAGCCAAGAAACCAAACAAATGGATTATCAGACAAATCAATCAGGCTCAAAGTATCATACTTGGAATATGTTGTTAGAAGGCCTAGATCTCTGGAAAAGTTTATATCAAAAGATGGAAGGAGGGGGGGGAAAGGATAATCATTAGCAAGGGAGATGAACTTAATTACAGCAAAGAGGGGTGCACCTGAAATATATTCCTGGAGAAAATGTGATTGCTAAAAGATAACACCAACTTGAAGGTATATAATCAATCAATCAATCAATTAATCAAGGTCATTCATTGTTCAAAGAGGTTTTGAATGTTATTTCAGGTTTAGTGTAACTTTTTTCACAAATTCTATTTTATGAACATCAACATTCCTAAATATCTGAATATGTGCTTGTTATAAGTCATAAACATTTGATTTAGAATGACTAACATTTAAAAAAAAATGTGTGGCAAAATATTAATGAAATGCAGAGGGTAGAGGTAGGTTGAATATCAGTCATCCATATTTTTAAAAGAAGTACAGTACATTCCTTCTTAAAGGATTTCAAATCAAAAATAAAACATCAGCTGTAACAATAAGATGAGAATTAATTTCAAATAGCTTCTTGATAGAAAGTGAAAATAGTGAGGTATTATATTTTCCTTTTTTCTTGGTGTTATCTTTGCAGCTAAATGCTTGCAGTTATCCTTTCATTCATGTGGAAAATAGTTCTTAGGAAGTTACTGGATAGATCCACTCCAGCGGCGATAAATAAATAGAGATTGTCCAGAAAGATTAGTCCGTATTTTGCTCTCAAACTTCAGCTGGCTAGAGAAGGATTTGGCTTGATAAGAAATTTGGTTTGTCAGATTCAGTCATCTGAGAATTATAGAATTAAATGTTCTTATGATGTAGCAAGACAAGAACCTTTATTTTTGCCTTTCTCATGAAGTTATAGAAAGCTTTCAGCTCTATTCAATAGTTAGGATTTATCTTATTCAGTTCTTCTCTTCAAATGTAGTGCTTTACAAAAACTGGGACTTGATCAAAATGATGTCACAATGCCAACTCCACCCCTGGCACACTTGCAAGGAATGTGACACTGCAAGATGAAGGTTATGCCACAAGATGCTTTTAAAAAAAAAAATGTCTTCATCTTCCCATAGATGATCCTGGACATCACTCTTTCTTTCCCTTGTTTCTGATGCTTTTCCTTCCATAGCTTCAGTGGAATATGGTTGTTACTTTATATTGGGATTTTCTTGTTTTTCAGCAACATGGCTCCAATAAACAGTCTTCCTATTTTGAGAATAAGAAAACACACTGGTCCATAATGGGGTAACATTTAGAAAAACAAAGTGTCAGAAGTAGAGATGGTACAAACTTGAAATGCTCATATGACTTTTAAGCAGGGATGGGCTTCAAAGATTTCAGCAATGGGTTCTCTGCCCAGTTGCTGGGTGGTCGGGCCATGGTGGGCATGGCCTAGTCAGCCTCCTGCACCATGGCGGGAGGGGGAGCATTTTCACCTTCCCCAGGTTCGGAGCCTGAGAGGGTGAAAACTGCCTTCCCCGGACTCCAGAGGGCCTCTGGGGGCTGGAAACATGCCCGTTTCTGGCCTTCCAGAGCTTCCGGGAGCCCTCTTCCCCCAACCCCAGCCTCTGCATGGGCCTTGCATCCAAAACGGGCTGCATGGAGACTCCTGGGAGGGGTGGGAAGGGGAGGGAGGGGAGGGGCTGAGGGGGCAGGGCCAGGCAGGGTTGGATTTAGAGGTTCTCTGAACTGAGCATAATGTTAGGTACAAACCTGGGCGAACCCGTAGCAGTCCATTCCTGCTTTTAAGCATACCGATACCAACCATTAATTAGATGCTAACAGTTAAACCATTTAAAATAAAAGTACATTTAAAAAAAACTCCCAAGCCTATTAACTAGATGAAGTCAAAATATTTGACTGTTTACCAAATATTTATGAAACACCTCACCTATATTTCACAGCTGGAGATACTTTCTTTCAATATTTTATGTGTGATGGCATTTAATAATTGTGATGCTGATTAATAATTGACAAGCGATGGTTTTGAATATCTGAAAGCTGACAAGCGCTTGTATTTTATGGGCCACCTTTGATATTTAGCATGTGGCAGGTGATAGCATATGAAATTTATCATTTGATTCTTCCAGAATTCCAGAAGTGTCAATACATTTTTCAATTCAGCATGAGAATGTTACATCCAAAATGTAAGGGCAAAATTAGAAAAAGAAATTGTTTACAGTTCAATTCAGACAGTAACCTGAACGAGTAAATCCAATGCAACTATTGTATCATGAAAGGCATATACATCATTCTAGGTGCAGGGGGTGACCCTCCCGAAAACATAGAACAATAACTAGATGGAAAATGATATTGATTTACTTTTTTTTCCTCCTCCTTTTTTCAACCTTTTGTGTGGCATGGAGCAGTGATGGGATTCAGTCAGTTTGCATCACTTCGGGACAACCGGTTGTTAACTTTCTGAGCAATTTGGTGAATTGGTTATTGGAAGAAATCATTAGGATAGAGAACTGGTTGCTAAATTATTTGAATCCCACCACTGGCCATGGAGGCAAAGTAAGAAAAGCTACTGGAAAAAAAAAAACTCCAGAAGGATGCCACACTAAAATACAGAAAGGATTTCCTTCCTTCCTTCCTTCCTTCCTTCCTTCCTTCCTTCCTTCCTTCCTTCCTTCCTTCCTTCCTTCCTTCCTTCCTTCCTTCCTTCCTTCCTTCCTTCCTTCCTTCTGTAGGAAGTTAAAGCCCACCCATCTTCTAGAAAAATGAAATATCTTGGTAAATATTGAAAAGGCAGAATATTATATTTCCCTGTATAAGAAATAGAAAGATGTGTTTTTAGGCAGGAAACAGACTCACTCTTAATAGCCTTCGCCTTTGTCAATGGGCCATTAAAAACATGAACCAGTCTATTCTACATAACAAAGATCTCCCCCTTCAGCTCCAGGGTGATGGGATTAAGGAATCATAGTATTAACTCTTTACTCATCTCACTACAGGGCACCTGGGAAGAATCAATGCTCAACCAAACGTGGACTCAAAGCACAGCCTACAGAGTTGCCCCTGTATGGCCCCATGGGAGTCTGAGAACCAATCAGAATACAAGATCAAGATCAAAGGCCAGAGAGGGCATAAAACCAGAGACTTTCAGCATCTCGGTCTCTTTTCTTCTTCACCCAACATCTTGAAGCATGTGATCCCCCTTTTCATTTCAGGAGCTCAAGCCATGTGATCCTGTTCACCTTAAATCATCTTTCCTAACAGGCTCCATATTTCCAGTGTTTTTCCCCCACTTGGAACTGAACCCAGAAGGACCTTTCTTCCAACACTTCCTCCCTCCGTCTCTCCCTTCTTTCTTCCCTTTTTCCTTCTTTCCTTCCTCCCCCCTTCCCTTCTTTCCTTCGCTTTTACTTTCACTGTGCCCTGCATATTATTGTACCACTTGCTCATACTTACATAGCAATAGCAGTTAGACTTATATACCGCTTCATAGGGCTTTCAGCCCTCTCTAAGCGGTTTACAGAGTCAGCATATCGCCCTCACAGTCTGGGTCCTCATTTCACCCACCTCGGAAGGATGGAAGGCTGAGTCAACCTTGAGCCGGTGAGATTAGAACCGCTGAACTGCAGATAACAGTCAGCTGAAGTGGCCTGCAATACTGTACCCTAACCACTGCGCCACCTCGGCTCTTTTTAATTCTCTTTTTACATTCCCATTTCCTTGGTGATCCAGGTGCTCGAAGGGCATTCCAGCTAGCCCAATTGTTTAAAGCCATTTACCTAATGCCGGCTGAATGTTTGACCATTTTAGAGGTTAGGCCTTTTTAGAGGTAAGGGTACCCTTGCAAAAAGAGAAGGGGGGGGAGTAAAAAAAAAAGATGAATAGATTAGAACAGAAAACAAGGCCCAAATGCAGCTGACAGAATTTTTAATTGAAAATCTCATTCTCGCCTGAGAGGAGATGCCATTTGTTGTTCTGCTTCAAAGAGCAAATTATTTTGGGATGGTCCAATATAAGGCAATTAAAAAAAATAGAATCCTCCAGCTTGCCACACCTAGGTGCACATTCCTGTAGGGCCAGTATACCTTCTTCCTGCTTAGTGAAGGAGACAATGGGAGGATTATGCTGCGTGGATAATTTGTCAGGAACCCAATAAAGATTGCTAAAGACCATTCCCCCCCCCCCCATTCATTCTGCAGGCATCATTAGACAGGGAAACCTTGGGTTAGGTCCCAAGCAAAAGCTGTCTGACTTTTTTGTTTGTTTCTTAAAGGTTTTGGAGACCACACACAGCAGAAGCATTTGACGGAGGCATTATAGTTCAGGCTGTTAAAGAAATCAGTACGCTGGTGATAACGTGTGTATATTCGCTCAGCGTAAATGGCTAAGTTAAGGGAGGAAAAAAAAAACATGCAATGAATCATGGTCACAAGGCCAGGCTTGCTTTGATTAACTACACTGGTATAATGAAATCCAACAGAGCAATCACTGAAACATTTAGCTCCAAATGTAAATCTTCTTGAACTCAGGGAGGGCTGCTGGTGGAAAGCATGTCAGGCAACGAGAGGTCGCATATAAAAAAGCCATATTTCACGTAATGAAAGGCAGAGGCAACTTTAAAGCAGAGGGAATGCATAAACGTTGGGCGACATTTGGCACGTCTGGGGGGGGAGGAAAAAAACCACACACCCAACAACAATGTTATTTTAAAACTGTCAATCAAGGTAATCCAACATATTTTTAATCTAAAGGTCAATAGAAGCACATTCTACAGCGGTTGCAGTAGTTGCGCCAAATATGAAAGCCATCTTTTAGGAGATGATTTGCAGTATTAACATATCAACACGCTGTTTCTTGGAGAATTAATCTCCGTATCACACCCGAAGAGCACATTTTGTTATTAAAATAGTACCATTAGGGTAACGTTCTCATTTCAGCAAAAGGTTCTGGGGAAGAATATTCCACATGGCAAGCAGGCTCCATTGGAGGACGAATGACCTACATTTCAACCGAGAGGTAGGAGTTACTCCAGAAAGTCTGTCTCACTAAATCAAAGAATCTACTTGCTTCAAATCCTGGACAGGGATAGCTTCTTGAAATAGCTTCTATTGTAAATACAAATGTTTTTCCCATGGGGAAGCAAAACAGATCTGCTGTTCACGTTAAACATGTGTTGCAGAGAGTCTCATTCAAAACAATTGCCATTAGTATTGGAAAGACGGTATTACGGTAAGGTGGTTTTCTCTCCCCCACCCCTTCTTCCATGCCCTGTTATTTTTATGACAAGAAAAATGGATTTTTAAAGCAATAAAATTAATTACAATTAGATCATGTCTAATGAAGAATGAATGAATTTAATTTGGGGTAATTGATCTCAGAAATGTTTGAGCAAATCATGAGGACACAAATAGAAACAAATGAACTTTTAGTCATGGGCTTTAGCATTCACGTGGTGCTATGAAGACTTTCATTTATGCCTAATGAAACACATAACGCATTGGGAGAAACTAGGGTCGACCAGGAAAGCTGGTGAAACAAATATGCTGCCTCTTACAGTCATGCATCCATGGGGTAGGCTTAAAAAGATAAGATAGGGGACACAACTTTATGGCTGAAGCTCTGCCCCTTAAGATGCTTGGTATGCATACCAAGCCACCCCTGCCATCTTGAATTTTTGACCTCCTTGCACATTGTGCAATGTAATTGTATCATCAACTTTTCAACTAAAACCAACTTATAGTATAGCCTTTATTGTCATTGTACATCATGTATACAACAAAATTGGTTATATAGCAGTAACATTTGATTCTTTTACACTAGTTTTGTCACATACACAGACCCCCTAAATTAAGGTTTTTCTGGGGATAGTCAGCCCAGATGACCAGCTGTTCCAAACCACTGGACACCTCAAAAGTGATGAAGTTGCTGTGAGTTGTAAACAGTGATGACAATGATTGTAAGCTTAAACATTAAGTGTCAGCTTACATCAACCTGATGCCCAAGGCAATTCATCTATTGGTGCAGCTCTAATAGCAAACATATTTTCGGTTAGTTGTAAACTCGATCCTGTGACCAGACCAGAAATCACCCTGTCTTTCTGAGCACATTGGATTGATTTAGAAATATTTTCAAAGTCTGTCTGGAAGTGGATCTGTAATTAATATATCAACTGGTGATCTCATATTTAAGATACCCTTTTAACAATGGATTCCAGACAATCTTAAAACAGAACCTCATGAACAAAGCACTATGAATAACAAAAAGAAATTGTATGAACAGTATTTGTGTTTTGGGGTTCTGTTGGAAAGAAAGTTTTAGCTGAGATACTGTGTGCAGATATTATTTGACATTATGCCAAATTGGAACAAGTAATATTCTTCACACAAAATTATTGACATTCTGAAATGAACTGGACTGAAGTTTTGCCAAATCACAGTAATTTCTTTTCTAAAAAAATATTAGAAGCAAACATCTTTTGCTAGTAACTCAAAGACAGATGGACTCTTGGTTGGATTTCTGGAAGACTGAATTGGCATTGAGACTACTAATTGTTGTTGGTATATTTGATGATTCTGAATTATTGCAATGTATTGTGCAGTTTATATTGTAAGTTTTGCTGTAATCCACTTACAGACACATAATTGAAATATCAAAACAAAAGCCTGCATAGAACTTTCCTCTCTTTGAATGTGAAAAGGTTAAAACAACGAAGAGCATCCTACCGTCATCCACATCCACTGTTTTCCATGTTGTCCCACTAAACTCCAAGAGTCAAAGGTTAATGTCTCCTACAGGAAGCCAGGCCTCCAAATTTCTTAGAAAACCTACATTAGGGTCCTGTTCCCATGACACTTGTGACCCAGTTAATCACTAACTCAGCCAGCTGTCCTTGCCAGTAATTTTGGTGGCACACAAGCAGTACCCAGGAATTCTCAGGGCAAGAGGCTGTATTTTCCCTTACTACTCTTCTAGAGAGCATCTTCCATATCATCCTACAGAGACAGGTCCTCTCCCAGTGGTGGGTTCTGGATTATTTTCCAACCGTACCAGTTGGAATGGGCCCGGCGTTGCCCACATGGATGCGCGTGGCGCACGCCTGTGTCGTATCTGCCTGCGATGCCTCCACAAGCCTCTGCAATGCTCTAGCTGCTCGGGGGAGCATTGTGCAGGTGACATATGTACCATGTGTGTGTACGGAAGCACCAAAGGCTTAAAGAACAGGTAAGGAGCTCAGGCGGGTGGGTGCACCCTTGGGAGCACCTTACCAGAACGGTACCCGGTGCTCCGGGCAGGCTCCGGTATGCCCATACTGGGGCATACCCCCTGCAACCCACCACTGTCCTCTACTGACATTGATCTGCTATTCATTGGTTCCTTGGGTTGTGGTCGCTTGGAGTACTTCACAGGCACCCTTAGATGGAAGGTAATTGCCTAGTTGGCCCATGGTTCCCTAAGAGAGACCTGTTGTTTTTGAGAAGCTGTAGCTCCTGACCATAGTTGGAAGCCTCTTTGCAAATAGCTAAGTCAAAGGATTTCTGCAGAACAGAAAAGACAGGCTGTTTGCAGGTCTGGTGTTTGGTATATGCCAGGTATAAATCACAAAATGGGTGGTGGCTAGCTGATCATGGAAGGGTTTCTGCTGTGACCTTTCTTCCTTGGCTATGAATTGTAACATCTTTGAATTTTTGTTGTTGTTTGTTTTTGTTATCATCTGGTTTAATGTTGGTAGGATCAATAAAAGCCCTTCTCGTGTTGGTTTTTGTAATGGAGGTGATGACATCTTCTTTCATAACAGATTCTGATTTTCTCCTTTCTGCTAATTATAAGTGATTTCCACAGTGCCCCATGACTTCCCTAATATCCTTTGTCTCAAAGATAGATAGATATATAGATAGACAGACAGACAGACAGACAGACAGATCTTGATGTGTCTGCCCTTTATGGTCAAGCTGCTTTCTATATACTAGATTTGGGCCTTCCTGCTTGCTTCAGACACTGGCTGGAAATCATGGGAGACTTGATGTTCTAGTGTTGATATTTCTTGGATCTGAAAGTCACTGATGCTTTGATCTAGGAGAGACAGACCCAAGCATGGAAGAGGAGAATGGTGCTGGATTGGGTGGCTTCCAAATACTGCTGTGAAGTAAGATTAGGAAGGTTTGATATTTTTTTTACGATGTCCCAAGGGAATAACTGGCAATTTGCTTCAATCATTTGTTGACTCCAGTGGTGG
Organism: Thamnophis sirtalis; assembly: GCF_051295495.1. Lineage (NCBI taxonomy): Eukaryota > Metazoa > Chordata > Lepidosauria > Squamata > Natricidae > Thamnophis > Thamnophis sirtalis. The sequence goes on from NW_028261385.1 coordinate 67,338,625, forward strand.
GATTCAAAAATGTTTACTACTAGTTCTGTGGGCATGGCGGGTGTGGCTTGATGGGCATGGCAGGGGAAGGATGCTGCAAAATCCTTATTCCCTACCCACTCCTGGGCAAGGATACTGTAAAATCTCCATTTCCACCCCACTCCAGAACAAGTATACTGTAAAATCCACATTCCCTCCCCACCCCACTAACCTGCTTTCCAGCTCCATTCTCCTGTGCAGGGCAACAGAAGAAGACCCAGCCGATCAGCTGGGACTTGAGTGGCAGCAAATAGATGGGGGCAGAGCCATCCAGTGGTGGTATTTGCAGTTCTCCAAACTATTCAAAATTTCTGCTACCGGTTCGCCAGAACCAGTCAAAACTGCTGATTACCACCTCTGCTGTATCTGCATCACAAGATGGGGACAATCTTTCCAAGTGAGGTTTCCTTCAGCTGCACCTAGGGATATCTAAATTCTTGGGCATAACAATTGTTTATTTGAGTCCAGTTGCTTGTTTACCTTCGAAACAATCTAGAAGTATAGAAGATGTTTGCCATTGTTTAGATACAAGAGGGGCCTTTTTCTGTATTTGTTTTAATTGTTGGATGCAAGTGTTTTGCAAACGCATCCCTGCCAGCATCCTGACAAGGAAGAAAATGTCTTCATTCCCCTGAAGCCAATAGGAATGGGGGGGGGGGCATGTTCAGTGGCTCCCAAAATCCATCCTGTTTTTCAAAATGTCAACTTTTATTTTTCTGTTTTTTTCAGCTGCTCTTTCTCTCCAGTTTTTTTTAAAAGATTAAGTATGCAAACTGGGTCACTTGAGTGGGTTTAGGTGTTCCCTCATGACTGACAGGGTGGAATTAGTTTAATCCTGGGCATGACTCAGTCTGTTTGGGGTCAAGTTTAGCCCCGCTAGGATTAGCTCCCTGGTTCAATTATCCAATTTGTGTCTTTCTGTGTGTGTTCCTATGTTAAACCAATTAAGCATACTGTAGAAAAAGAGCAAATAGAAGGATGAATGTATGTATTTCAGACAATATCACCCTGATTCAAGTAGAGTGACAAGTGGTGGAGGAACCAATAAGGTCACCTTAGCTTTCTGGTTTCAATATTAATGGTATTCAGAAGAAAGACCAATGAATAGAGCTTTTTACTGATTAGAGAGATTAAAATAGACTTTTCTTTGCTTATTTGGCTGCAGCAATGGCAAATCCACAGCCAACAAGCCATAAACCTTCTTGTGGAAGCCCAAAGCATCCCCTTTATTTTGTAGAGAAATTACTAAATAGATCTGAGTATAGGTAGTCCTTGATTTATGACCACAATTGAGCCCAACAATTCTGTTGTTAAGTGAGAAATTTGTTAAGTGGATTTTGTCCCATTTTATGATGTTTTTGCCACCATTGTTAACTACACCACTGTAGTTGATAAGTTAGTAACCTGATTATTAAGTGAAGCTGGCTTTCCCATTAAGTTGGCTTGTCAAAAGATTGCGAGAGATAATCCCATGACCCCAGGACATAGCAACTGTCATAAGTATGAAGCAGTTGCCAGGCATCTGAATTTTGATCACAGGATCCTGGGACTGCCACAAAGGTCATAACTGTGAAAAATGGTCGTAGGTCACTTTGTTCAGTGCCCTTGTAACTTTAAATGGTCATTGAATAAACTGTTGTAAGTTGAGGCCTACCTGTATTTTTACAAAAAAGAAATCTTGGAACAAAGATTTCCCACCTGGCTATCCAAGCATTGCCCCTTTTGGTAACTCATTGCATCTTGGTCATACCAGTTATAGTACCCACCCACATGCAGTTCTCACTTCCATAACATTGCTTTATAACACCTCCCTGACATTTATTTGCAACGTTTTATATCCTACAGCTGTGATGGCAAACCTATGGTATTTGTGCCAGAGGTGGCATGGAGAGCCCTCTCTGTGGGCACATATGCCGTCGTCAGCTACTCTTCTGGTCATTGAGTTTCCAGGGCTTCCAGGGTTGTAAAAAAACTCCGGGGTGCTGGCACACGTGAAGACCACCTGCAGAAGACCAGTGCACCTGTGCGTGCCAGAAACCAGAAGACCAGGTGACCAGTGCTCATGCTGGTCTTTGAGTTTCAGGGGCTCCAGTTCGTGCATGCACGCACACACATTCCAATTTGGGCACTCGGTGCTGAAAAGGTTTGCCACCACTGTCCTATGGTATTTCAGGCCCTCTAATCGCAAAGTGGCACTGTGGTGGATGATGGGGTAACGTCTCATTTTTTAAAAAAAAAAATTGTGAAGCTCCACAGTCTGCAGACTAGATCAGAAAAATAGCTGTGTTTTCACCGCTGAATCTCAGAGATGCAACTGAGGATTTCTGATGCTGCAACAGAACTTCTAAAAAGATCACGGGAGGACCTCCAGTTACCCAAATTAGGCCAAGTAATTTGCTTGTAATATTTTGGGAGATGCAGTGAAATGTGTCAGGTTCCATTCCCCCCACCTCTCTCTTTCTCTCTGAAATAATGAGCTTGAAACAGTTTGAAAAATGATCCCAAAGGTATCTATGGAACCTGTAAGAAAGCAGGAAGTGTTTCTGTTCAAAAATCATGCCCTTTTCCAGAATTTTGTACCTATGAAACATGTAGTATGTTCACTGGGCTTCCTCCTCCTTGCTTGTCCCTCTCCCTCTTCTTGTTGCTGTTATCAACTTATGGAGTGAAACTATTGCTATCACCCTCTTGGCTGTGAGCTATCACCCTTTTGTTCCATGAGGATCCAGACTAAAAAACAACAACTTAGTGATAAGTAACCTCACAATAAGACATAGCTGGAACAGAAGGGTGCATTAGTTACCACAAAAAATAGAATGAGGTACCGAGTCTTAGAGTGACCTCTATTGGCTGAGCTTTAAAAATCCACTTTAATTCAATGTTCATCCGAATTGCTCCTGTCTTCCCCTGGGCTGCAGTTGGCTAACTACAACTTCGGCTTTTTAAGGGGAGGCCTAACTAGACTCCTTTTATGGCTGGAAGCCCCTTTTCCTCACCTAGATACAAGACTATTTCTTCCCCATCAGGATAAGTCACTTTAGTTATGATTAAAGTTGTTGATAATGGACTCTGCTAGGAGTCCAGATTTCCATAAATCACCCCTTTTACCCTGAAAGCTGGGGGAATTGCAGCTATTATGCATTTTTTTGACATGCGGCTTGACCAGCTAATGGTGAAAATGTGTCAGCTTTCTAAAATTAAAAGAAATATAGCAGAGGAGTTTCGACCAGGAGGGTTGAAGCAGCAAAGATAGAGCGGCGGGCAAAATGAGTTACAGCTTGCCTTTCCTATCATGACAGCAGATTACAACAGGGAAGGAGAGAGAAAAAAATACAAATCCCCATAGAATAACATATCTGAGATAAACTTCCTTAGAGGCCAGAGGATGGAACAATCTCAGTTCTGGCCCCTTATTTATGCAGCAAATTTAAGAAGGCCCAGCCTCTGCAATGGAAAAACAAAGAGAGGAAATACTAGCCATCCACATTGTTTTCTGCCTGTCTGTCAATACAGACATATCTCTTGGGATATTCCCAGTGATTATGCCAGTATCTGCCTGATTAGGATCGGATCTTTATTAATCCAAAGAAACAAACCTTGAACTTTTTTCCAATTAAAATGGAGAAGGAGAAGTGGGGGGGGGGATAACTGCAATGACTAAATGACTAAATAGGGGCCAGAGAGGGAGAGAGAAAGACCAATAACTTTATCCATAAAGCAGAGTGGCATAAGCAAGTATAAATCCCACTTGAGTTATCATAATGGCTGCCAAGCTAATTGAGAACACATTCGCTTCTTTAACTAAATAAATTATGGTTGCAATTATATGACCTCAAGGTCACCTCCTCTAGGAGATGCCCAGCACTTGAATTAGCTATTCAGCTCTTCACAGTAAGTGGCCTTAACCAATCACTGCCAGATAAACACTGTTGAAATATGCATTTAATTATCTTAGCCTTTTAACTTTTAAAATCTTTTCATTGCCAGCAGTTATTGGCTAATTTATTTGGGAGTGGCAGAGAAATTCAGTGTCTAGTTAGGATGTGGTCTGTGGGTAGATTCTTGCAGCTCAGGCAATTTTTCCTCACGGAAAGGTGAGGTGTTGAAAAACATCCTCTTCTCTGAATGAACTGAGGTTGTTGTTTTTTAACCACACTGTACATGCCTGTTCACAAGTCAAATATAACCAAATGAAGAATTCCAGAAAAAGCCAGATTCTCATTTTAAATCTAATCTCTTTGATAAGACTGGCACAAGGGTGATCATCATAGTTCTGAGTTCATTGATAAATAAGCAGGCAATTTCTCTGATTGATTCATTGTCCTATAGAGAAATGTCTGTCAAAACATCAACTTATTTAAATTTAATCAACTCCTAATGCTTTCGAAGGAAAAATGCCCAATCAAATTGAGTTAGCTTTTCTATATATGTGAACAATGTTTATAGTTTGTAGGTCATTGGTGCTTTGTTTTCTGAATTCAAATATTCTTAATATTAATTCCAAATCAAAATAACCAGCTTGGATCCAGACTGCAGTTTATCCATGGAACCATTCTGTGGTGAAATTCATTTTTTAAACTGCCGGTTCTGTGGACGTGGCTTGGTGGGCATTGCAGGGGAAGGATACTGCAAAATCTCCATTCTCACCCTACTCGGGCCAGCCAGAGGTGGTATTATCCAGTTCTCCGAACTACTCAAAATTTCCGCTACCAGTTCTCCAGAACCTGCGAGAACCTGCTGTATTTCACCCCTGGAACAATTCCTCTTCATAAAGACAGAGATTCTTTTTGGACTTATGGTATTTTTGACGCTGAGATGGGATTGATGAACTAGTTATGAACTTCGTATTTTGGGCCACCTTCCATATTGCCCAGACAGATCTCCCAATATTCCATATGGAAGGTTGCAGTGGGCTGAAGGAAGACCCCATATCTGGTATGGAATTATGATCTGTTCTCACTGATGGAAAAGTAAAGGAATCCAAGAAAAGCCATATTTGCCAATTCTACCCTTCTTTTTGTTTTTGCAAGTACCTCATGCCATCTCCTACATTGTCCTCCCAAGCTACTTATGGGGAGATGCCAGTAAAGATAATCTCTTTTCTTTTATCAGGTGGAGCTACTTATATGAAAAGTCCCAATGGCATGTTCAATGGATCCAAGGCAAAATCTACATTCTTCTAATCCGGTTAATGGCACAGCTTCTTTCCATTTAATAAGAACTACCATTATTGACGGCGGGCGGTGTTCTCTCCACCACTTTAACCTTTCAACTTTTTATGTTTTAACCCTAATGTTCCTACCATACTTTTTGGAGTATAAGATGCACCAAGGTTTTGAAGAGGCAAATTAAAAAAAAAAGTTTTTGCACTTTGCAATTTTTCCCCAAATTGCCCATTTTTTGTGAAAACGGGCCTTTTAAAAAAAAGTCATGAATAACCCTTAGAAGGCTTATAGAATGTTCCTGGGGGGTGGGAGCAAAAATGAGCAAAAAACGCCCCATTTTTTTTTTTTTTGCAAAAAAGAGCATTAGGAAGCTTATAGAGTGCTCCGGTGAGCTGGGAGGGGGCAAATTTGAGCAAAAAATGGCCCATTTTTTGTCCATTTCTGCCCTCCCCAGCCCCCAGGAGCTCTCTGAAAGCCTCCTACAAGCTATGCATGGCCATTTTGGTGAAAGGGGAGGGGTTTCAGGAGGCAAAAAATGCTGTATTCAGTGTATAAGGCGCACCCAGATTTTCAGCCACTTTTTGGGGTGTACCGAGGTACACCCATATTACACCTATCCTCCGCGAGCTGCACTGGCTGCCAATTGGTCTCCTACATGGCTCAGGACCAGCGTATTTGCGAGACCGCCTACTGCTGCATACCTCCCAACGGCTGATAAGATCCCATAGGGTGGGCCTTCTTAGGATGCCATCAGCCGGACAGTGTCGGCTGGCGGGGCCTCGGAGGAGGGCCTTCTCTGTGGCCGCTCTGACCCTGTAGAATTAGCTACCCCCAGAGGTCCGGACCTCGCCCACCCTCATGGCCTTCAGAAAAGCTGTTAAAACCTGGCTGTTCTGGCAGGCCTGGGGCTGTTGACCTTATTATGTAGGGTCCAGCCCCAATTTGAATGTATGTATGTTGGAGAATTTTAATCTTTATTTTTATTTTTATTTTGTTTTTGTTTTTTTCTTTTCTTATTTTGTGTAAGCCGCCCGGAGTCCTCCGGGATTGGGCGGCCTATAAATTCAATAAATTAAATTAATTAATTTTTTTGAGGGAAAAAGGTCCATTTTATACTTTGAAAAATACAATAATTCTATTTTTAACCTTGTTCTTTTTCATGCTTTTGTATTTACAACTTTTGCACACTTAGGTGAGATAATTGGGGTCAAAATGTAATAAAAGTAAAAATAATAAAATAAAATAAAATAGTTTATATTATATCCTGTGCCTAGAGTCAAGACAAATAGGGAAGAGTGGAGAGAAGATCTTCCTTCTCTGGTAAGAGACGTATCCATCCATAAAGTGGGGGCAAGAAATTGAGGGAGGTTAGCAATTGCAAGAGGCTTTCCTTCAAATGAAACTATTTATAAAGAAGACAAATGGTTGCTGGGGGAGCAGAAATAACCAGTAAAGATTAAAGAAGGAAGAAAACTGATTAATTTGCTCTTCTTTTCCTCTTTAGATATGGCGTATCTCCCTTGTATAACGGTTTTTAGGACTTTCATACTTGTTAGAAGACATTGAACCTACTATACAACCAGAGGTTCCATGGGAGTTCCTTCTGTTTCTATGACTCTATAAAAACTCTCCTGCAATTTTCATAGAACACAGAGATATATTTAACTGAAGAGTAAAATATAATCGGTGCCAAAAAGAGTTATGATTAAAATCAGATTATGAAGTGATCTAATGCAGAAGTATTATTTTACCCAGTGAAACATTATAGAAAAGAATCCAGTGCAGGTCATGATAACAAATATTGTTCTTTTATTGTTCACTTTCATACATTCAACAGAAATAAAATAAAAAGAATGAATTGAAATCATGGGTTTATATTTTCTCCCTGGAGATGAGTGTTACCATCCTTTGCACTTCTACTGTGGCTGCTAATTTTAGTTTTGGATCACTATAATTTTAAAAGACTGGCATCATAATAAAGAACTGAGGCTTGGAAGAAGGGGGAAATGCAAAATACATCACTGTTTCTATTAGAGACAACTTGATTCTAAAATTAACACAATTTCAGAAAGGCTGCACATTCCTTTTCTTCCCTCATTTTCCTCCTTTTAGTTTCTTGTCATTTTGCATGTAAATAAACAAAATCCATAACATATACATAAATTTAAATGTCAGGGTGGGGGGTTGCCATTGTTCCAAATTCATTTATTTACATTCTAATTTCTATTAATATTAATCCCTCTAATTGTATATAGAGTTACAATTATATAAGACTCCCCACAGAAAGTAGAGGCTTTGTACCTTTAGGGGAAAAGTAGTTCATTGCCTTTTAAATAAGAGACATTCATTACTATGCTTTCTCTGACAGAATTTGATTTCTTTTGTAAATGATGACCATAATTAAGCTTCTCATCATGAATATTGCTCTAGTGCTAAACAGTACAATTTATATTATGTCTCTTCTCTCAAAGCCTCAACTTTTAGTGAAAAGTTAATAAATAAAAGGCTGCAGCTGGGTTTAGGTAAAGCAACTATTCAGGGAGTAAGTAACACCCATATGCTTAAGTACTAAAGTACTTAAAGTAATGAAGATTCCTTTAGTATAGGGCTGTTAAACTCTCAGCCCACAGGGCTAGATGCATCACAGACTGGCCACCCCCATGCCCAGTTTAGCAAAGTGGGGGAAGTCTGGATGTGTCACATGATGCCGCCACTTGTTTGACCCCCCCACCCTGCTTTAGTATCTTCAAATACTAAAGTAAAGTCAACTATTGTAGGAGTTAAGAGCTCCAACTGCTTGGATATGTTCAGAGGCCAGATAGCTTTCATTTAGATTCCTCCCTAAGTCGAGAACTGATGGCCAATGGGCCCTTTCTGATTCCTTACTTAGTGTGACTAACTTGGTTTAACTCCAATCCCTCCTCATGACTAATTTAGTCTAGATTCAAATGTTCAGCATTTTCACAATGTCTTGAGTCAACACCATATGGTGAGAATTGATAATGAATACGACTACTGTAGCAGCTGAATAAGTCTACTGTTCAGTGAATATCCCAGACATATGTTAGCATAATTAAGTTTTTCAGCTTGTCTGAAGTGTATTAACAATGGAATCTGCTGTGTACCCGGCTAATTTAACCAGGTTCCATGGTTTTCTTTTTCGTTTTTATCACTAGGATCAGTTCTATCTTTAGGCAGAGTCCAGCAATGATGGGGCAGATGCTGGCTGAGAGGATAAATAAGTCATATCAATTTTCCTGGTCATTGAAATGAGACTTCAGATTCTTATGCATTGGAATAAACTATCCCAAATGCCTATATTTTATTAAGACTCACCTGCCAGTCTTCTTGGCTTCTGAACCAGGAATGGAAAGATGAGCCATGGTTTGTTTAAAGCAGTGTTTTTCAACTTGGCAACATTAAGATGAAGATGGACTTCAATTCCTAGAATTTACCAGGCAACATGATAAGCCAAAATAAATGACACAGCTTACTTACCTTTTTCTCCTATTACTGAGGAGGCAATGAGGTTCAAAATGTGAGTGCATGGAGCTAACTTTACTCCTTTGATGACAATACATAATTATTCAAATGAGTTTAAATGAATTATACTTTAATATATAACATTAAAAACAATATCCCTGACATTGAGAGTTTTGCTGCTCAGCTTCATTAATGACCTCATGAATCTTAAATTTTCTTTTTGCATGTTGGTTTATAGCAAGAGCAAGAGCACTTAGATTTATATACTGCTTCCCAGTGCTTTACAGCCCTCTCTAAGACAGAGTCAGCATCTTGCCCCCAATAATTTGGGTCCTCATTTTACCCACCTCAGAAGGATGGAAGGCTGAGTCAATCTTGAACCTGGTGCGATTCGATCTGCCAAATTTCAGGCAGCTGGCAATCAGCCTGCAGTACTGCATTCTAACCACTGTGCCATCGCAGCTCATTGTCTATGGAACTGTCACTAGCTTCACTCATCAAATAGTGGCTTGTTTAATTATAGTTTGTTGATGGCAATTGGGTATTGATAATGTTACTCAGTTTGGTAATGAAACATTTGCAAGAAACCTCCCAAGCTCAGAGAGCATCAAGGATGGAAGGCTGAGTCAACCTTGAACCTGGTGAGATTCGATCTGCCACACTTCAACCCTGAGCTACAAATATCCTCTTCTATAATTTGTTGAATTAAATCACAGTGGGCTCAGTTCACATAACATGTTAAACCTGACCCAAGCAATGGAGGTTTTCCTACAGTGTCCTCAGCTGAATTCTCATTCCAACCCATCGCTCTCCATGACATTGTTGCTTTTAGACAACGGTATCAATAAGATCCAGGGTTTGTGTCAGAATTGTAAAAGCAGCATCATGTCCCTCTAATGCAAATTCCATGTCTCTCTGTATGTATGTCTAGTGTTGTTGCAACACATGTACAAAAAGTGTGGAAGGGCTTGCATTGAATTGGTATGGTACTACTCCCCCACCATCCCACTTTACTGGTCCTACTATTAAAAGAGGCAGATTTTCTAACACATGATTCAAAGTCTCCAAATCTCTTCAAGAACTGTGGAGGTAGCTCCAGGCAAAGCATTGCACCAGGTCTGTTGGTTCTATTTGTATTTAGGGGCAGCAATGCTAATTTTGGATTGGATGGATAACAGCATCACTCACTGCTGCTCTTCAGCTAACTTCTCTGCATTTATTTTATAGCATCTTCCTTCTTAAATGCTGATTTTGCAAACATCTGTTTCTCAGTTGCAAAGCCATTACTTTTATGAGCCATACATATTTTAGATGGATTTACTGTTGACCTTTGTTAGGAAATTGGATGTTTTTGTTGCTGCTAACATTTCTATAATTGATAATGTTGTTACTGTCACTAGGGTACTCTTTTTTTTTTTTACAAATGAAATACTGCAACTTCGCCAATCTTTGTTCTAAATATAGTTAATCAGATAAATATTATTTAACTTCTTCTGGCTTTGAAACAACAAGTGTGATTAATCCTTTTAGAGTTAAATATACATATTTCCTCCATTCAGAGGAAATGAGTAGCTAATCTTTATTTTAGTTAATTTAGCACTTGTCATTTGGTAATAGGTTTTAAATAGATAATATAAACAATCCAGAATAAATTACAAGCATTTAAGATTAATTTGAATCAATAAGATAAATAGGCTGATCTACTGCTTGACTGAGACAGAGTTAAAATTTAGGATATCTAACTCACACAAGATTGAGAATTTAATCTGCTTACTTTTTTTTTCACACTTAGTTCCATTCTATTACTCAATGTACAAATTGAGATGAATGAATTAGCATCATTTTAAACACTTTTTAAGTTTTATACTAACCTATTTAGGACCATACTTAATCTGATACTAGCACATCTATATACTAAGACATTGTGGTTCAAAGGTTAAAATGTTAACAGAAAAGCAGTTCAACCCCCTGCTCAAGCTGGAGACCCTGTACCATTCTGGAGAAATGGCTGTCCAATCTCTTCTTGAAAAAACCCTCAGTGATAGAGTATCCACAAATTTTGGAGGCAAGCCATTCCACTGATTAATTGTTTTCACAGTCAGGAAATTCTTTCTTAGTTCTAGGTTGGTTCTTTCCTTTATTAGTTTCTATCCATTGCTTCTTGTCCTGCCTTTGGAGAAGATGTTGACCTCTCTTGCTTGGTAACCCACTTGCATTTGTGATCAAAACATGTGTTTCAACTCCCCTCCCCCACCTGATTTCTAGGTCAGTACCTTAATGACTATACTAAACTAGCTCTCATTTGTGTACGTCTATATCTATATGTATATGCCTGGAGGAACGTTGTCCATGGGATTGCGATGGGTCGGACATGACTTCGCAACTAACAACAACAATAAACATCTATATGTACATCAGAGGTGGTATTCAGCAGGTTCTGACCAGTTTTGGAGAACTGGTAGCAGAAAGTTTGAGGAGTTTGGAGAACCAGTAAATACCACCTCTGACTGGCCCCATCCCCATCTATTATCTGCCTCCTGAGTCCCAGCTGATCGGAAGGTAATGAGGATTTTGCTGCACCCTTTCCTTGGAGTGGGGTGGGAATGGAGATTTTGCAGTATCCTTCACCTGCCACGCCTACCAAGCCATACCCACAGGACCGGTAACAAAAAAAGTTAAATCCCACCACCAATGTATATATATAATACATATAGAAGGGCTGGATAGGCTGTATCTCTTGCCTAAGACACTTCCAATTTGAAAATTCTTTGGGATTCTTTCACTTGCATCAATTGTAGAGTGGAAATTTCTGAACATGCTTCATGTAGGTATCAAAACTGCAAAAGCCTCAGAGCAGAAATGTCCTATGGTGAATCCTCTCTGTCCTTATACAAGTAGTCCTTGATGTATGACCACAACAAATTTTTGTTGGTAAGTAAGACAGTTGTTAAGTGAGTTTTGCCCCATTTTTTATTATTTCTTGCCACAGTTGTTAAGTGAATCACTGCAGTTGTTAAGTTAGTTACATGGTTGTAAAATGAATCTGGCTTCCCCATTGACTTTGCTTGTTAGAAGGTCACAAAAGGTGATCACATTAACCCAGAGACACTGCAATCATCATAAATATGAGCCAGTTGCTAATGTCTTAATTTTCATCACCTGACCATGGGGATGCTGCAACAGTTGTAAGTGTGAAAAAGGGATCATAATACATTTTTTTCAGTGCCATTGTAACTTTGAATGATCATTCAATAAATGGTTGTAAGTCGAGAACTACCTGCACTGGTTCTGTCATATTTCTCCATGTTGGACTTTCAATTAATTTTAGATATGGTGAAAAAGTCTCATTAGTGTTTTACTCAGCTTCAAATGGAATCGTTAGTATATGTACTAGTACTGTGATGATGAACCTATGGCATGAATGCCGCACGCAAAGCTGGTCTTCGCATCTGTGGGATCACTCGAAGCTGGAAGAGCAGTTTCCTGGGGTGCATGCACACACTAGGAAGCTGAGCTCCCAGTTTCCGGCACCCACATGTGCACCAGCCAGCTGGTTTCACGCGTGCATGTGCTCCAGAAACCGGAAGACCAGGTGACCAGGGCACATGTGCATGCCAGAAACTGGAAGCTTGGCATCCTGGTGTGTGCATGCACACCAGGGACTGCTCCTTCGGTTTCTGGCACTCTCATGTGTGCACACCAGGGAGCTGCTCTTCCAGGTTTTGGTGCTCCCGTTTTGGCACTCTGTGCCAAAAAGGTTCACCAACACTGTATTAGTATAAGCATATCTCTTATGCAAAGCAATCGAATGATCACTTAGTCATTTGGTAATCCAACCAGCCAATATTGTAAAGTGATTCAGAAAAACAGTTCTTAAGGCCTTCTATTAATAGCAAACAATCTTTTCTCAATTCCAGACTCTTCTCTATTAATAGAAGCAGAAGCATTCAGGCAAAAATGTGAAAACTTTTCTTGGAATGTACAGTGTCTTTACATCATAAATTGTAGTGCAGTTGCAAGAATCATTCAAATCTGTTAAAGAAATCTTATCCATGTCAAGTAATCTTGAGAAGGTGCTCTCAGGAACCCAAACTCATGAAAAGGTACTTTCCCAAACTCTTGGTCTCATCCTTGGATATCAGGTAAAGTATGCTTGCTTTAGAAATAAATGGTAGTTGTAGTAGCTTGCCTTCTGTTGTTATAGATAGGTTTAAGGAAATTTTAAAGAATTTTAATTGGGCATATTGAAGTTTTGGTTAATAAATGGTTTCTGTTCCTATTATCAATTAAATCAACTCAAGCTGTTTCTGGATTTTGCTTACATCACTAACTAATGATTATTTCATCACACGCCTGGGAAAAGTGATAAAAAAGTATGTGACAATTTATGTTTATTCTTTTTTGCTTTTGGTAAATACATGGGCTTATAACATATGCTCCTATGTTGAAAGATAATGAATAATAATTTAATTAGCTAAGAACCTGTTTAGCAATGATTTAACATGATGTACAGCAAGGTGTTTTCGATCATCTGATTGCATATTTACTGAAAACATACTGCAGTGTTTTATCTTTGCTACAAATTGTGTGCCTCTCTGAAAAATTCATTGTTGACTTATTATCAAGAAGATTGAAAAACTTTAGGTGTGCTTGAGCAGGGGTTTAGATTAGAAGACCTCCAAGGTCCCTTCCAACTCTGTTATTCTGTTATTCTAAGGATAAATATAAGCAACAAATCATAAAAGAATAGTTGGGAAATATTTGAGAAGTGTTTTAAAAGGTTAGGGTAAATCTCAAATTATTATTTATGATAATACAGTTATAACACAATTACCTTTTACAAAAGTACAGGCAGACGCTGTAGCAAAACTGGATAAATCCTAAAAACAAACAAGCAAACAATAACATCACATAATTTTCCTGTAAGGTTAAATAACATGCAAAGTACAGAAAGGGAATTAAAGTTAAGGACACAAAATAAATTAAAGTTAAGGACACAAGAGAAATGAAAGGAAGTGTAGCTAAAATTAGTTTATGCTAGTGCCATTAAATATATTTTATTATCCTTGCAAACCATCTCTGTTTCTACATATCCATATATTACTCCATAGATTCTCTTGTTCTTTAAAATTCTCACCTCTCCTTATGAGGATCTTGTCAATCCCATTCATCCTTAACAATTTCAGTTTTCAACTTCTTCATCACCCATTACATATTCCATTACATTTTTTTTCCAGTTTGAACTTCATTCTCTCTATCTGACCAAATTATCTCAACATAATTATTTTGGACTGATCACTCACTTTTATATTCAATCTGTATTCATTCGGCAACCATTCATTTTCATTTTTTACTCTACCTGTTCTTATTGTATCTCACATTAATTAAGTGTCCCATTTTCTCTGTATTAAACTTACTTTTATGTTTCTCCTGACACACTCACCTCTCAGCTGCACGTAACATTATAGGCAGAAGTTCACTTATCTATCTATCTATCTATCTATCTATCTATCTATCTATCTATCTATCTATCTATCTATCTCTCTATCTCTCTATCTCTCTATCTCTCTATCTCTCTATCTCTCTATCTCTCTATCTCTCTATCTCTCTATCTCTCTATCTCTCTATCTCTCTATCTCTATCTCTATCTCTATCTCTATATCTATATCTATATCTATATCTATATCTATATCTATATCTATATCTATATCTATATTTATCTATTACAGTTTGTTCTGAAAGCATTCATTCCTTGTGAAAGAAATTACCCTATCTTTCTGCAAACATTTCCACATCTTAAGATTTGTCAATTACTTTCCCCATTTTTAATAAACTTCCCATTGAGATATACAAATTCTTCTAGGTGCGTTAGTTTATTCATCAGTTTTATATCTACTTTGCAATCACCCATTTCATCAGATGAACATAATACTGGTTTTTGAGACATTATTTCCAAATCTATTCCTCTCATTGCATAACACAGTCTATCTAATAGTCACTGCAAATCATCTGAGTACTCAGCCAACACTTTGATACAATCTGCATATAATGCATTCAGATCTATAATTATAGATCTGAAATATCAAAACAAGCATGCCCTAGAATTGCTAAGGAATACATTAAACAACTAAAGGGACATGATGCTGCTTTGTTTTACTACCTGTTGAGAGTTTTTCTAAGCATTCTATTTATTCTCATCCATGCTATCCTTCCTTCCTTCTTTTAATTTTCTAAGGTCATCAATGACTTTGGCCGGCTTATAGAAGATTAAAACAATACAGCCATTGTTTTAACAGCCATGGAAAAACACCCATGTTAGGCTAAGGGAATATAAGAATTAAAAAATAAAAATACTTTTATTACTTTCAGCAACCAATACTCAGTTCTAGATTCCTGCAAAATCTTCCATCAAAATAATCTTTATTGTAGTGATAGATCACTTCAGTATAATTCAAACTTTGTCCCTTTATCACCCAACAGAGGTACAGTAACAGAGATTGCATTTGGCCAGTTTGGACCAGTTCACCTGAACCAGTAGTGGAAATCTCGTGTGGGCTTGTAGAGACTTGCAGGTGCTCGGCCAATTATATATTTGGTTTTAGGAACTTTTTAAATTAGTTCACTCCAAACTAGTCTCGGATTCCATGCGCTTCTTCTACAGTATTGTGAAAAAAACTAACCAACCAGAAACAGCTACACATCACATAATTAATATAACACATGGCTTTGTTTTTTGGTTGGCCCATAACACTTCAAATTCAAAAGCAGGGCTATGAGATCTGGACTGTAAAGAATCAGGTTGCCACTAAGGAACAGCAATGTGACACAGAAAGCTCTTTGCTGCATTCTACTGCTTATCCAGATTTTACAAATCGTATCTGGTAGAACACTCAGGAGGGACTCTCATGTTTAAATATCCCTCCATATAAAGTCAAAAAAGATACATCTATAGAAAATTAACAAATCAAACACATATAGACTCCATCCCTTTTCTGGAAGAGGCAAGATATTAACACATTCACTGGAGAATGGATCATGGATAAATTGCAAAGATAAAGGATTGATCATCCACAAATGCATCTTCACCAATCAACGCCTGCTTGAATATGCACATGAAAGAGTATCACTCAGATTAGGTTTTCAGGTTCTGACAGGTTCTGAAGAACCAGTAATGGAAATTTTGATTAGTTCGGAGAACTGGCAAATGCCACCTCTGGCTGGCCCCAGAGTGGGGAGGAAATGGGGATTTTGCAGTATCCTTCTCCTGCCACGCCCACCAAGCCACGCCCACCAAGCCACACCACGCCCACCAAGCCACACCCATAGAACCAGTAGTAGAAAAAAAATTGAATTTCACCACTGCCACCTAGTATCCTATATGTCTGAAGCAGTGGTGGGTTCTAGATTGTGTTCCAACCAGTACTGTTGAAACAGCCCTGGAGTCATCCATATGCATGCGCATGGTGTGCGTGCATACACGTGCACCACATGCATGAGTTCTAGCATCAAATGATGCTTCCGCAAGCCTCCGTGATGCTCCAGCTCCATGGAGTGTCGCACAGGCACTGTATGCACCATGCACGTCCGAAAGCTTAAAGCACAGGTAAGGAGCTCAGACGGGCAGGTGGTCCCTCTGGAGCACCATACCAGAATGGTACCTGGTGCTCTGGGCAGGATCCGGTATACCCGTATTGGGGCGTACCGCCTGCAACCCACCACTGGTCTGAAGACATTTAGTGGAACTGTGCAAATATAACTACAAATAAATAATGGTCAACTGGAGGGCGTGTGAAATAACCATATTAGAAGGTATTTCAGTAGTAGTATTTATAACTTATCCTGTTCTCCTGTGTGCTGCTCCGGGAATCCAATCATGGGTTAACTTAGCCTTCTAGCCTTGAGACTGAGTATGCAAATATCAAAGTTACGCCTCCTCTGACTGGACTTCCGTTTCCTTTTCAGTTCTATTACTCAGTCAAGCCTACGAGACTTATTTTCAACGCTCTCTTGATTAATTGCTAATTTTTCAAGGTTAAGGATGAATTTACTTGGTTTTCACTGTGGATTTCTTGCTGGATTGGAGGTAAAGCGGCAGATTGCTGCCAGCCGATTCCTCCCTCGCTATTTCCCTTTAAGGGATATCGGATCGCTACAGCTGGAGTGGGGCGTTCTCCGCCTGCCCTCCCTTAACTTCAGCGCGCAAGGAAGCTGAGTCTCCCAGCGCTGCCGCCACGCCGGATAGCACCCGCCCGCGAGCGCGGTCAGATCCGAGGCTGTGGCTTGTCGGAGCGGGTCTCCCCCTCCTCCCCGCCTCCCTCCCTTGTGCCCTCGCTGGAGCGGCTGCCGGAGGATTACATGAATCGGCTATTGGGAATTTTCCCCTGCGGTTTCTTTGAATTTCGCGCCTTTGATGCCGGTGGCCTTATTTGGAAGCGCTTTTCACACATGCGCAGTAATGCCTGGGATGAGAAGGCAGATTTTGCCCGCGCGCTTGAGTTTGCGCACTGCTTCCGCCCCTCCCTTTTCCCTCACTCGAGTTTTGCTGACTCAGGGAGGAGGTCGCTTCTCTTGGTCTCTGCTTCCACGTGGCGTTCTTGGCGTGTGCTTTCAATTGCATTCCTTTGTTTCGCTGATTGAGCTCTTTCAGATTCAAATCATGGCTGATCAATCGGTATTGCAAGGTACTGTCCGGCCAGTTTCTGAGCCCCGCTCCCCTGGCGAGGGAGGGGCCAGCCCTGGGCCTAGTAGGGCCGTGACCAGGGCCTCTACTAGCAGGCCTCGAGCCTCATCTACTGTTCGGGATAAGTCGCACAAGCGCAAAGACAAGGCCAAGGTTTCCCCCAAGACATCTGGGGCTCCCATTTCTTCCCCTCCGGTTCTGATTCAGCAACCTGTATCTCCGGTGAGGGTCGTTGAGCAGGGTTGGTCCCCTGATATTCAGCTTCCCCAGGGCCCTATTCCTGAGGTGGGGGCTTTCGGGCCTAGTTCCCCCCCAATTATTTCGGAGGCTAGTGGGGCTTCTCTTCGTTCACCTCCACGCGCTGGGCCCTCTGCCACGTTCACCCCCACAGCTGCAGGCCTCAGGCCTCTGGAGGGCCAGGATTTGGGCCTTTCTGCTGATTTTTACAGCATGATCTCAGAGGCTATTTCCAGAGGGGTGGATGCGGAATTAGCGCGTAGATCCCAGGTCTCCAGGCCTACTCTGGCCTACTCAGGCCTGGCTCCCCAAGCAGTACAAGGGGATTCTTCCATTCTGCAAACTGATCCTCCTTCCCCTTTACACTCTGTGTTTAGCGCACAATCTCCCTTAGTGGAGGAAGGTGAAATCCAGGATAGGGAACTCTCTGGTGACGAGGGCTTTCCTGTGGACCAGCCTCCGGCCCCTGGGCTTTTCAGGCACACTCTTTTCAAATCCCTGCTGTATAAGGCCAAGACTACCGCCCACATGGGGGAGGCAATTTCTGCAGAAAGTGCTGCTGTGGGCCTGGATGCCACCGAGCGGCTCTTTGCTGAGCAGGTGGCTCTGCAAGATTTTATTCCATCTCCCAAGCTTTTTCTTGATTTAATCCAAAAGCAGTGGGATGAGCCGACCGCAGTTAAGCCCCCTGGGTCTGGTGATAGGAAGCTTTTCACATCTTCTCCAGAATTGGAGGCCCTCCTGCAGTTTCCCACAGTGGATGCTCCCATCGCTGCTCTTGCTTCACCGGCGTTAATTCCTTCTGAAATTTCGGAAGGATTGAAGGCCGAGGACCGCAAGGCCGAATCGGTCATTCGCAAAACTCATCAGGCAGCGGCGTGGGCCTTGCGCTCAGCTACTGCAGCTTCCTTCTTTAATAGGACTTCTTTAGTTTGGCTGAGACAACTACAGGAAAGGCTGGATCCGGAGGAACTGCGCCTCCATCAGGATGTCACCAAGCTGATAGCAGCCCTAGAGTTTTCTGCTGATGCCACCCTTAGCGCGGCAAAATTTGCATCCCGAGCCGTAGTTTCCAATGTGGCTTCTCGCCGTTTGCTCTGGCTTCGCCACTGGCAAGCTGATATCAAATCTAAGTGGCGTCTAGCATCCACGCCCTTTAAGGGCGGGGCCTTATTTGGTTCAGTGCTGGATCCCATTCTCATTGAGACTCGGGACAAACGTAAGGTGCTTCCCTCCACAAGTGCCCGTGTGACCAGAAGACCACAGCCTTATGGTAGACGGCAGCCCTTTCGGTCTGGGGACTCGGGGTTTACCTCCACTCCCTATGTCCCCAACTATACCAGGGGGTTCTCCCAGGCACAGGACCGTGGCCAGGACCGAGCTGGGGCCAGAGACAGGGGGCGCCAGCAGAGTCAGGCGCAGAGTAGACGGTCATTCCGAGGAGCGGGCAACCGTTCCTTTCGCGGATACCGCTGACTCGCAGGAGGTAGGGCCCATAGGAGGACGTCTCTTGGCCTTCGCCCACCGATGGGCGGAGCTCACGTCAGACGCCTGGGCCCTTCAAGTAGTGAGTTTGGGTCTCACGCTAGAATTTCTATCCATCCCCCCGAGAAGGTTCATCAGGTGCCCTGTGCCCAGGTGCCCGTCAAAGCGGCGCCTTATGGACACCGAGATATCTCATCTTCTCACCATCAGGGCCATAGAGCAAGTTCCCAAAGGGCAGGGAGGCCTAGGATTTTATTCCATCTTGTTCCTAGTACCAAAGAACTCCGGGGGATGGAGGGCAATCCTAGATTTGAAACAGCTCAATCAGTATATCAAATACCAAAAATTCAAAATGCACTCTCTAAAGAGCATATTGGCTTCCATCCGCCAAGGCGACATGATGACTTCCATAGACATCAAAGAAGCGTACCTCCATGTGCCCATTCATCCGGCACATCGGAAGTTCCTGCGGTTTCACTTCAACGGCCGTCATTATCAATACCGGGCCTTGCCATTCGGCCTCTCCTCGGCCCCGTGCACGTTCACCAAACTTCTGGCAGTATTGGCAGCCTCCCTTCGTTCAATTCCAATACGCATCAATTGCTATTTGGACGACGTGTTGGTGCTGTCGTCCTCTCGAGATCAGGCCCTCCGAGACCTACAGGTCACGATGGACGCATTGCGAAACCATGGATTTGTCCTCAATCTGCCCAAGAGCCACCTGCGCCCAACCATGTCCCTCCTTCATCTGGGAACCACCATCAACTCGATGTCGTGCGAGGTTTTCCTGTCCCTGGAAAGGAGGCAGAGCATATACCACCTGGCGCATCATGCGCTATCCCATCGGCGAGTACCGCTGCTGTCGCTGTCCAAACTGCTAGGGAAGATGATCTCCTGCATCAGCGTGGTGCCCTGGGCCAGGTTCCATGCGCGTCCTCTCCAGTGGTTCCTGCTGCCCTTCCAAAGAGCGCATACCAGTCACTCCCACATCAAGGTGCAGCTCCCGGGCAAGGCCAGGCGGTCCCTGCATTGGTGGATGTCGTCCAGGCTCCTCCGGGGATGTCCATTCAAGGAGCCGGACCGCGTTCAAGTTACAACGGACGCCAGCTTATTCGGATGGGGGGCCCATGCCCTGGACAAGGTGGCCCAAGGTCGATGGTCGGATCAGGAGCTGGCGAACAGCATAAACTGGCTGGAGTTGCGGGCCATCCGTCTGGCTCTCCTGGAGTTTCGGGACATTGTATCTCATCACCATGTGCTAATCTTGACCGACAATGTGGCCTCCAAGGCTCACATCAACCGCCAAGGGGGAACGCAGTCCAGAGCTCTGATGCTGGAAGCGGAAAGGTTGTTCCATTGGGCGGAGCCCAGACTCTCATCGATTCGGGCGGAGCACATCTCGGGCGAAGCCAACACTCAGGCGGACTGGCTGAGCAGAGCGACTGTGGATCAGGGGGAGTGGCAGCTCCACCCCATTCTCTTCCAGGAACTCTCTCGCCGCTTCGGCCTGCCCGAGGTGGATCTGTTCGCTCACCCGCACAACGCACAACTTCCCCGGTTTTACTCCCGATACCAGACTCCGGGGGCGGAGGGAGTAGACGCCCTACGCAGCCGTTGGCCGGCCGGCCTTCTTTATGCCTTTCCTCCTCTCCCGATCCTTCCGTCGGTCATTCAGAAGATCTTGACAGAACAGGCGGAAGTGCTGCTGGTCGCTCCAATGTGGCCCAGACGTCCCTGGTACGCAGACCTCGTCCATCTGTCCGTTTCGCGTCCTTGGAGGATTCCGGACGACAAGATTCAGCTCCACCAAGGGGCTCTCCGGCACCCGGGCCCTCAGCTGTTGCAGTTAGCCGTGTGGCACGTGAGCGGGAGATGCTAGCGGCCCTCCACTATTCCGACGAAGTCATTTCTACAATTCAAGCGGCCCGTTGCCCGTCGACTACCCGTATTTACGAGGCTACCTGGCAGGCCTTCTGCCGCTGGTGCCGGCGCACCGGGGTCGATCCCATCAAGGCCTCGGTGCCCCAAGTTCTGGATTTCTTGCAGTCCGGCCTCAACAAGGGGTTGGCACCAAACACGCTTCGCCGTCAGGTCACAGCCTTGTCGACGGTGGTCGGGGGTGGCCAAGGCCGCTCCTTATCCCAGCACTCGCGAGTTCGAACCTTCCTTAAGGGTGCTTCCAACTTACGACCGCCGACGGTACATCGTTATCCCACGTGGGATTTGACCTTGGTTCTCAGGGCCCTAACAGCTGCCCCCTTTGAGCCTCTGCATTCCATCAGCCTCCGCTTGTTGACACTCAAGACGGCCTTCCTGGTGGCCATAACATCGGCCAGGAGTGTGTCGGAGCTAGCAGCCCTTTCTGTTCGTGCGGATCTTTGCATCTTCCACCCGAACAAGGTAGTGCTTCGTTTGGATCCGACCTTTCTTCCAAAGATAAACTCATTGTTTCACAGAACTCAAGAACTCGTCCTGCCGGACTTTTGTCCTCACCCGTCTCATCCGCGGGAACGTCAGTGGCACCATCTGGACGTTCGCAGAGCTCTTCGTCGCTATGTGAAGCGCACGGCGTCGTTCCGAAGATCGGAGGCTCTGTTCGTCTCCTTCCAGCCATCCTCAATGGGACAGAAGGTGTCCTCCCACACCATCGGCCGATGGTTGAAAGCTTGCATTGCGTTGGCGTATGACACCCACTCCAGACCGGTTCCAAGGCGAATCACTCCTCACTCCACCAGGAGTGCGGCCACCACAGCGGCCTGGGCGACGCAAGCATCTGTGGAAGAGATTTGCAGGGCGGCCACTTGGGCATCCCCCTCGCCTTTTATTCGCCACTACAAGATTGATGTCTTCGCCTCGGCTGAGGCGTCCTTTGGGCGGAGAGTGTTGCAAAGGGTCCTTCCGTCTACGGAGGAGCCTGACCAGCCTAGCTCCCGCCCTGGGAGTTCATTGCTTTGATATATCCCATGATTGGATTCCCGGAGCAGCACACAGGAGAATGACCGTTGTCTTACCTGAACGGTCCTTCTATGGGTGCTGCGAAGGGAATCCAAACCCGCCCGCAGCTTCGGCTGGTCAGGGCTCCGTTTCGATATTGACTCTCTGACTTGTTACTGACTGGACTTGACTCTGTAGTGCCGGATGACTTGCGGCTTGTTTGAGGATTGACATAATGCTCCTTCGGTGGACTTCGTAAAGAACTGAAAAGGAAACGGAAGTCCAGTCAGAGGAGGCGTAACTTTGATATTTGCATACTCAGTCTCAAGGCTAGAAGGCTAAGTTAACCCATGATTGGATTCCCTTCGCAGCACCCATAGAAGGACCGTTCAGGTAAGACAACGGTCATTTTCAGAGATCACAGTTACGGTGACTGTTACTTCAGTGTCCCAAAGGCCTTAGGACAGGAGTCCTTTTATGATATATGAACTTCAACTCCCAGAATTCCTGAGCCGGGCGAGTGCAAGAATTCTGGGAGTTGAAGTTCACAGATGGTAAAAGGGCCATAGTTCCCCCATCCTGTCTTAGGATATCATCTGACATGCTATCAGTTCCCTGAGTGGATTACATTTATTACATTTACTATCTAAAAGATACAAACCTAAGCGGCACTAAGCTATCAGCCCTACTTACTGTATATTAGTTGTACTGTTAGAAATCCATTCCTAAGACCATCACTCTACAGCTGTTGTATTCATATCTCCAATTGTCCATCTCACAAGTTGCCTTTGCTAATATCCTTCATTTCAATGAAGGCCATGCAAAGCTTTGCTGAGAATCACTAAAGGTCATGTAATTCAGTGAAAATGATCAAACAATGTGTGAACTGGCCTAGGAGCCGTGGTGGTGCAGTGGTTAGAATGCAGTGAGTGCACTGCCAGGAATTTGATCCTTATTGGCTCAAGGTTGACGCAGCCTTCCATCCTTCCGAGATTGGTAAAATGAGGACCCAGATTGTTGGGGGCAATATGCTGACTCTGTAAACTGTTTAGAGAGTGCTATAAAGCACTATGAAATGGTATATAACTCTAAGTGCTATTACTAAAGACAGGAAATGACTCTGGTCATGATATCAGAACAGAGAAAGGGGGTGGCTGGCTGGCTGGCTGGATGGATGAACAGCAGCAATTTATGGAAGTGAATAAAGTCCAGGGAGAAAGATGTTAAGTCCAGTGTGGATGCTGTTTCAATTATCAAAGGCAGCTTTGGTCAAAAATGGCAATTCCATTAGTGGATCATGTTTTAAATTCAGGGGAATACTTCCATCATTATTTCATAACTCATACTACTGACAAAGAAAAAAAAAAGTATATATCTATTTTTAAAGAAGGTATTGCTGAATTTTTTGGGGGCCTATGCAGATCTGGCTAACACTGAGCTCCTTTGTCCTTGAAAATAGTTAATGACTCTTATAACATAAAATCCTAGAGCAAGAAGCAATCTTCACTTGTCTAGGCAAATGAATTTCTCACCAGACTCCATATCACAGCTACTGTTGAAAACCTGACAGTCTTAGCAAAATAATCCATTGGTTGTTAATTAATTATGCTCCTAATGAGTCTCTATGAATACAACTGGGAAGGTATGATCTTACAGTTAGTGCTTCAGGACCTATAGGTAGAAAGCCATTTCTAATTTGGGGGCATTAATACTATTAAAACACACACACACACACACACACACACACACACACACACACACTGCAATTGGGCAAGAGGTTTCTTAGACTAACCAATATTAACATGTTGCCATCACTGCTACCAAAAAAACCCCAAAAGGATGGATATTGTTGAGCTCTCCAGAACTTTTTGTGGACCAAGTGATGCAACCGTAAGAGAAACCGAGAAAGATTTAGAAAAATCCCCTAAAATGAGTCAGTTGTTTCAGGCCTTGAGGTTTGCAAATTAGAATCAAATTATAATAAGGAAAGTTGCAGATGGAATGTGACTACAGATAGGACTCTACTTACAACCATTCATTTAGTGACCATTTGAAGTTACGACAGCACTGACTTTTGACCATTTTTCCACACTTATGACCGTTGCAGCTGTCCCACAGTTATGTGATCAAATTTTGGGTGCTTGGCAATTGTCTCATATTTAAGACAATTGCAGGTTCCCTCGTCTACGTGATCATCTTTTGTGACCTTCTGAGAAATAAAGTCAATGGGGAAACCAGATTCACTTAATAACAGTATTAATAACTTAACATCTGCAGTGATTCACTTACCAACCGTGGCAAGAAAGGTTGTAAAATGAGGAAAACTCACTTGCCAACTGTCTTGCTTAGCAACCAAAATTTTGGACTCAATTATGGTGGTCAGTGGAGGACTCTCTGAAGTTGTTGCAAGCTACAGGTAACAGCTTGTACACCTAATATGTAAGGAGGAGCACTGTGGCTAGAATGCAACATTGCAGGCTGACTCTGCTCACTGCCAGGAGTTTGATTCTCACTGGCTCAAAGTTGACTCAGTCTTCCATCCTTCGAAGGACGGTAAAACAAGGCCTCAGATTTTGAGGAGAAATATGCTGGCTGTGTAAACCCCTCAGAGGGCTGTTAAGCACTACGAAGCGGTACATAACTCTAAGTGCTATTGTTAAGTGCTATATTTAGAGCAGTAAATGCTGAGTGACTCTTCCTGCTCTTGTGAAAACAGGAGCCTCAGAGGCAGGTCCTGCCCTGAGTGAAGCCCCCGGGCTCTTGGCCAAGCCCAAAGCAGACAAATCCCTCTAAGCAATAACGCTTGCATGTTTCCCATGATTCATTCCCCCACCCGAAACACAAGCCTGCCTTTTAATAAAGGCCCAATAACAATCCCCGCTTCAAAGGACAAGGGCTAATCACTTCCTGCTTAGCATTCTAGCCACATTAGCAGAGAGAGGATAAATCATGGAAAGCAGCAAGATACGGTGCAACTAATTTTCATGTTTAAAAAAAAGAGAAAGAGTGATTACCTTTAAAAAGGAGGGAGAGGAAAAAAAATCACACGGCTTCCCCCCCCTCCCCTACAAAACCATTAAAGCTCCAAACATTCTTGTCTACCAATTTATGAATTATTAATTTTTTTTTGTAAAAAAAAGGAAAAACTAGAAAGGAAGCTGCTTCTCCTTCTCCAAAGGAGGAAAAAAAAGAGAAAAGCTCATCTGGTAAGCCACCACAGAGTGAAGTGCCTCATACTGATTCCTGATTTACATAGTCCCAGTTGGAAGCTAATGAAGACTGCTGAGGCACCTTTCAATGTGCAGCTAAACCTTCATGTATTTAAAAGCTGGGAAGGCGCGCTTGTTGCTGGCAAATTATTCATCTCAGATCTGAAGTTTCTGACACTGCCTGCGTCAGATAAACTGTCACCCAAATTGCAAACTAATTAGTGATTCAAACATTTTCGAGCTGATTGATGACAGAATAATTTACGCTTGTTTCTCAGTTTCCAGCTGGCAGAGGCTGCTGACTGGAGCCCTAATTAGCGTGAGTACATCAGTCATTTTCTTGCAAGGCAGCACATACAATTAAAAGGCCGTTTAAATGGAATATCACATTAAAAAGGCTGGTAGATGCAAATGTGAGGAAACAGCACTTTAGGAAGAAATGACAACAGAACCCCATAAACCAAAACAGAATAGAACAGCGCTTTTTAAAAAAAGAAAAAAAGGGGGAAAAAACACAGAAGGAACTTTTATTTTGCATGGATTATTTAACTAAACAAAACAAGCCAGGAGGCAAATTGTACGTGCTAAATATTTCTTAACAGGAGAAGCTGTTTCTCATATGAAGATTCTGGGCAAATAACTGTGTGTTTAAAAAAAAAAAAAAGATGTTGTCCCAGTGGCTTCTAGAATAAAGGGCAAGTTTGCAAGAGGATGCCCTTCTGCAAACACTTTCCAATTTGTTTGAGTTAGCTTCTTTGTCTTCCCTTTCTATATTTAAATTCCCATCCCATCAGACTATTTACTTGATGCTTTTAGATTAATAAATCCAATATGTACTTAGCTTATTGAAACTGAACTAGCATTGGAATCCCAAATATCGTGCCCAGGGACTCTGGTGTGCCCACAGTGGCTCTCCTTGGCATCCACTCTACTTCCTCAGCTACCCATTTTGTAACACACACTTACACATGCACACACACACACCAGATATAGGGCTGTTAAACTCATGGCCCCTGGGCCGGATGCATCACATGATGGCCATGCCCACATCTAGTTTAGGGAAGGGGGGGAAAGTCCCGATATGTCACATAATGAGTCAGGTTTGACACCTCTGCTGTAAAGCAGAAGTATTCAAACTTTTTGGCTTTCTTGGGTTGCATTAAGGTAAAGGTAAATGTTCCCCTCACACATATGTGTTAGCTGTTCCCCACTCTAGGGGGTGGTACTCATCTCCATTTCAAAGCCAAAGAGCCAGCGCTGTCCAAAGACATCTCCATGGTCATAAGGCCGGCATGACTAAATACCAAAGGAGCATGGAACGCTGTTACCTTCCCACCAAAGGTGATTCCTATATTTCTACTTGCATTTTTACATGCTTTCGAACTGCTAGGTTGGCAGAAGCTGGGACAAGTAATGGGAGCTCACTCCATTACACAGCACTAGGGATTCAAACTGCTGAACTACCAACTTTCTGATTGACAAGCTCAGCGTCTTTGCCACTATGCCACTACGTCCCTTTTTTGGGTTGCATTAGGGAAGAGTAATTTTTTTGGGCTACATATAAAATATATAATATAGTTAATATATATTCCTTTCTTTCTTTCTTTCTTCCTTCCTTCCTTCCTTCCTTCCTTCCTTCCTTCCTTCCTTAATAATTATTTATTTTATGATCTTGTGGGGCCACATTATTAGCTGTTCAGGAACAAATGAAGCCTGTTGGACATACCTGCTGTAAAGCAATCTGTTGGTTTCCAGCATCATATTTGTTTTGAAGAATATCTCAATGATTGGTGGTTGCAACCAAGCACTTTGTTTGGAAATATGTTCATTTTTCTAGAACGACAGCAAAAATTTAAGCTGGCAGAGTAGGGAATGTCTTGTAGCAGAAGATATCCCCTATTGCAGCTCTTTTGTAAATAGCAGATCCCCACCCCCAGGAACTATTTTGACAGAGTCAAAATAGTTGATTTTGACCGAGGGACTTGTTTTCCTGAGCATTTGACAAACTACTGTTGCTTCTCCCAACTTGATGTTCTCCAAGGCATTGCCTACAATTCCCATCAGTCTAACTACAGTGGGCACTGGCTAACTGGCTGACTGGCAGATTTTTAAATTTATTTATCAAATTAATTTGCCACCCATCTCACCACAAGGTGACTCTAATATCTGAGCATTTTGGAAAAGGATGGAGAAGGGACTGGAGCTTGGGTTAGCTAAACTTTTATTTAAATTCATGGTTCAAAGGCGTGTATAACAAATAATGTATACAAGAAACCCGAGAGACTGGGAAAGAAAAGAGAGTTTACAAAACACAACAGATGAGAAGCAATATGTCTCTAAGGAGGTGTCTTTGAGGGAAGTTGTAAAAAAGAAGATCAGAGACCTTCCTTTAATGTACAGAACTCACTAATATATGAAAACTGGGGTATGCTTTTCTAGTTCCTATAATCTAACTACTTTTTTCCTGAGTTTAAACCTGATGAATGAGACTCCATGAATCTTGCTTCCTTGGTAGTATATTCTATTTGGGGCTCTAATTGTAGAATTCAAAAACATATAAATGCACCTACATAAATGCATCCCTACCAGCCATTCAAAATTTTGGTTCCCTACCCGTGTGACTCTGATATTAAAAGATATGCTGTAACTGGCAGACTGGTAAGTTGTACCGTACTGATGGATGTTAATGGTCACAAAATAAATGAAGAGGCTGCCTCTTCTCCCAGTTCTTTCTTCCTCCACTGGAAAATACTGAATATCTTTCACGGTGTGCTCCAGTTTGAACTTTGAGTAGGGTTGCATTAGTCTAAAGGAGTAGAGCCTTAACTTGGAAGTTTCCCTGGAGTTTCAACTACTGCTGGACTTAGAAACAGGTGTACCAATTATAGCCATATGGCTATAATAAGTGGAAAACGCTGGTGATCTGGATTCATGTCTTTATTATCATCAGCAGAAGATTTGTATGAACTCTTCACAGGGCTGTCTTTGAAGACCGGTCAGAAACTAAAATTGGTATAGGATGCAATAGTCTGCATGCTGGGGGATATAGCCCAAAAGCAACCTGTTTCCAGTGTTGTTGCTATTGTACTGGCTCCAAATAGGCTTCCAGGTGGAATTCAAAGTACAGATAATCCTCATAGCCCTCCGGAATATATATTTAGTTTTGCATGTATTGACAGCAGCAAGGATTGTATTTGCACAATATTGGAAAAATGAGAACACTCCATTAGATGAGGATGTAATTTGGAAAATATTAGACTGTGCAGAGATGGATAGGTTGACATTAAAAATAAAGGACAAAGAAGACACAGAATATTCCTTAACATGGAATAGACTTTACGAGTGGTTAGAGGTAAGAGGTAGAAATTAGATGACGAAAGATTATTGTTATGTATGAATTAAATATAAAGATGGTTTATAATTATAAATATGCTAATATAATTAACAGAATTGCAAATAAGCCAATATAAAGAGAAATCTAGCTAAAGTTATTCGGTTACACTATTATTATCATTATTAGCATATGCGTTAATATTTATTTTTGTTCTTTCTTTGCTTTTTTGTAAATGATATGCCCTGACAATAAACTGTATTCAAAATCTTTCTGAGCAAAAAGAAAGAAAGAAAAAGTGCACAGTCCTTGACTTACAATAATTTGTTTAGTGACCATTCCCAGTTACAATGGCACTGAAAAAAGCGACCTATGACTGTTTTTCACACTTACGACCATTGAAGCATTGGTTGACACGTGATCAAAATTTGGTCATTTGGCAACTGGCAGTGTCCCAGAGTCATGCGATCACCTTTTATGACCTTCTGACAAGCACAGTCAATGGGGAAGCCAGATTCACTTAACAACCGTGTCACTAACTTAACAGCTGCAGTGATTCACTTAACAACCGTGCCAAGAAAAGTCATAAAATGGAGCAAAATCATTTAACATAAAATTTGGGCTCAGTTATGGTCGTAAGTCAAGGACTACCTGTGCTGGATTTAACTTTACAAGCTTTACTTTAAAGCAGTGATTCCCAACTTCTTTTTGGCCATGCCCCACCTAAGCATCTCTAAAATAACTGATGCCCCCCCCCACCACCACCACTCTCAGTTGTGGGTCTCAAGAGTGAAACCTAGTACTGTCAGCTTTCCAATTTCTGCCACCAATCCGAAGGTTATCACTGCTGTGCCTCAGAATCTTTGGCTGGAGGTTGGGCTACTGTCTATGGCAGTGGTTCCCAACCTTTTTTTTTGGCCATGCCCCACCTAAGCATCTTTAAAATCCTACTCACATGGAGGAAGCCTAAAAAGGTCATTAGCTTGGTTTAAAGAAGGTTCAAATTGACCCCATTAAAAATCAAATTGCACAAAATGTGGGCCATGGGTCCCACATTGGGAACCACTGCTTTAAAGCTTTTCCTTTGATTGTTGCTAAGAATCATTAGATTTTTAGACTACCCCACAATCTTGGATGAGAGGAATGGAAGGTCAAAAAGTGTTTTTATAGTAGCCACCAACCTGTGGACCAGCCTTCCATTTCCCCTGAAGTTCATTTTTAGAAAGGCTATGAAGGAAAAAAAAACGCATCACTAAAACATTACAAACCCAATTACTTTTTATGAATAATTGGGCTGGTGCCATGGTTCTAACAGCTGCATATTTATCATTGTTTTATTGCTTTTGTTCATTTTATGTGACAATATTTGTAAAGTGCTAAGCGCTGATTGATGCTGATAGTGTATCAATTTAATAAACAGATATCTGGAAATGCAGTTAATTTTTTTGGCAATGCTGGAAAGGAAAAGCATTGGAGTGGACAATTTATTGTAAGGCAGGGAATTTGGGGAGGAAGGGGAAGGGGATCATACAAAGTATTTGGGGGGGGGATATTTGCAATTCTGCCTCATTAATTCCCATAATCATAAAAGGCTTCCTCCGTTCCTATAGTTTGACTTACCCCTACATACCCCTCTCTCTTCATCAGCTATTGAGCCAATAGACACAAAAAAAGGAGGCAAAATGATAATGATACTGCATGATGTGAGTAAAAGATTCTGGAGAAGGCGCTTAAGTGAACGTTTTGTATCCAGTGAAAAGTTAGAAACCAATTCACCATAAAAATTCACGAGGGAGCAATTATTCTGTTCATCTAAAGCAGGGGGGTCAGATGCGCCCATGCTCAGTTTAGCGAAGGAGAAAAGTCGTGACACATCATGTGATGACGCTGTGACGATACGAGAGTGACACCTCTTATCTAAAGCAGGGATTTTCAGACTTGGCAACTTTAAGACTTGTGGACTTGAAGTTCCAGAATTCCACTCCCAGTTCTATGAATTGAAGTCCACAAGATTCAAAGTTGCCAGCTTTAGAGACTCCTAATCTAAAGCTATGCCAATGAGCTCTTTTGAGGAGAGTTACTCTTCGTTCAGGGGTAGGTTCCGGCAGGCACTACTGCTGGTTTTCTCATGTGCACCATGTGCACATGCCTTTCACATGCTTGATGTGTGCACTGCGCGCATGCTCAGTGCTATTAAAATTGTTCTGCGCATGCACAGAACTGAAAAACAAGATGGTGGCACCTAGGACACCACCCGGAGAACCAGTTTGGAGGCGTGGCATGTCTGAGTCACTGCCAAACCGGTCCAAACAAGTAGGAACCCACCACTACCTTGGTTCCACAAAATTGTGGCCTTGGGGTGTGAAATATCACAAAACAAGTGGATGAAATTGCTTTCTGCTACCATGACTGCCTAGGATACCTGGTTTCCCCCCCCCCCCTTTCTAATGGCCATCAGGTTGTTGTCACCTCTTATTTTGTTTCCTCAAAGCCTCCATAGAAATGTATCTGGAGGTCAAAACCCTTTTTTGAACATGAAGATGGCTGGGATTGTTTTGCAATCCACCAGTTTCCCACCAACGTATATTAAGTAGGACAAACACTAAACAGGTTGTGCAGGTGCAACTACACCAATGATGACCATTAAAGCTTGAATTAGGCTTGTCGACAACTTCACATAGGCATCAGCATACATCTATGTTGCAAAGGGGTTAATGGATAAGCATAGGTGCTGCAGATCATTGCAGACAGGCCAACGTGCACACCTCCTAAATCTCAACTATGCATTATGTGGAGATACGTATGCTGCATGCTGATTGGTTCTCATTGGGAAGCTTTTTTGTTTGAGTGCTCCCTAGCCAGAATATTAATGTTTGCATAAGTATAAATGCAACAGCTATGCAACCGAATGACAGACAGGTCCTCTAAGGTGCAATGATGCAGAAGTTAAATCATGACTTCAGAGTGAATGGAGGGTTGCAGGGATGGCAGCTGGGGGTTCTAGGGGTTTGGGAGAACCTGTAGCTAAGATTATGTGCAGTTCGGAGAACCTCCAAATACCACTTTTGGCTGGCCCCGCCCACCCCACCCCACCCCTCCCAAGAGTCCTCACATGGCCTGTTTTGGATGCAGGTAAGTGCAGGGGACATGCAGGGGCTCAAGGAGGGTAAAAATGGGCCTACTGTAAGTTCAGGAAGCTCACTTCAGGCCTCCAGAGGGCCTCTGGAGCCTAGGGAGGGCAAAAGTGCCCCCCTCCCCACTGTGATGCTGGAGGCCGACTAGGCCATGCCCACCATGGCCACACCCATCCAGCAACCAGGCAGACAACCCCTTGCTAAAAATTTTGAATCCCACCTCTGGCGGGTTGAATTGAGAAAGCATTCTTTATGAGCTAAAAGAAGAAAATGTGATCAAGAGAGAAATGACTTCCTTAAAAATAAGCCTTCTCCAGTTCTGTGTTGTGCAACTATTACTGAATCAAATCACTCATGGCTACCATGTGACTTGAGCTGGTATTTCCATTGTTACCTTTTGGGGATAAGCACGTTGCAAAACATTTCTTATGGGGGTGGAGCATCTTTATTTAACAAGGCCGATGTTTTATTACTGAAGCATTTATGTCTCTTTAGCACACAGGTATATACCTCTAGTGGCTAATTAAGTTGTGCCACTTCAGTAAAAAAAGGAATGATGATGGCTCTAATCTCATATTTGTATTTACACTTGAAGTCTACAAAAAAAATTGCAATCTTTTCCCATCGCCTTTTCTTCAGGTCCTTCCTGGCAATACACAATAAAGCAAAAGACAAAAGAAACACTTACCAGGCTATATAGCCTAGGTGTTAAAAACTATGACACCAGGCCCTTGTTGTAATGTACATGGAATATTTGGTTATATGAGTTCCTCTTACTCCTCCGTGACCTCTATATGGAGGAGGTTTTCATGAATATAAACTGCCTGGAGGTTCAAACCTTGTTTGCTAAGGTGTTTTTCAGATTATCTATAGTACATGACAGATGAGCTCTTGACTCTTACAACACTCTAGTTTGGAACAAAGAGGAACCACGATGCTAAACACAAAGAGAATGCACAGAGGAAGATGTGCTAAAGCACTTCAATTTGCTTGGAAGAGTGGTGAAGGCTGAAAGCTCATGCTATTCACACTCTCGCAAAATGACATATGAGCCTGTGAGACGCAAAGTAGGTTAGGTGGGAACTGTCTTTGCAAAGAATTTGTTTAATAATTTATACCAGCAAATATACACAGACACATACAACACCAGCATTCATTTCCAGACTCTAATCTTTGGGTTGCAAAAACCTAAGTGACAGGTTTATAGAACTTCCTATTAGGAGGAGCTGAGCTACTTGCAAAGAAGTTTGCCAAGCTAGGAAGATAAGTAAAGGACACCCTCCCCCAATCCATTATTACAAGCAAAGGAAACTATGATGATTGCAAATCTAAGCAACTGTTGACTATTGCTGTCTATGTGCTTCTTGTAAGAGAAACCATTTGGCTATTTCCCACAATTCTGTTCCAATTCTGATGACTGAAACAAGTTTGAGGGCTTGCACTCTACTTGGGGCTGCCCCTGAAAAGTGTTCGGAGACTGCAATTAGTCCAGAATGCAGCCGCGCGAGCGATTCTGGGTGTGCCAAGGTACACCCATATCACACCTATCCTCCACGAGCTGCACTGGCTGCCCATTGGTCTCCGAGCACGATTCAAGGTGCTGGTCGTCACCTTTAAAGCCCTACATGGCCTAGGACCCAGGTATCTGCGAGACTGTCTTCTGTCTTCTGCTGGACCTCCCTCAGACCAATAAGATTGCACAGGATGGGCCTTCTCCGGGTGCCGTCAGCAAGACAATGCCGACTGGCGATGCCTAGGAGTAGGGCCTTCTCTGTTGCCGCTCCGGCCCTGTGGAATGAGCTGCCCCCTGAGATCTAGGCCCTACCCACTCTCATGGCCTTTCGCAAAGCCATTAAAACCTGGCTTTTCTGGCAGGCTTGGGGCTGTTGACTCCTTGATTGAGGTCCAGCCCCCTCTTGATTGGGTGTTTGTTGTGTTTCCCTTTTTAACCTTGTTGTCCAATTGTTTTTAATAATTCTTTTTAATCTTTTTTCATTTCTGTAAGCCACCCGGAGTCCTCCGGGATTGGGCGGCATAGAAATTTAATGAATGAATGAATGAATGAATGAATGAATGAATGAATGAATGTGTGAATGGGTTGTCATATAAAAACACTGAGGTCTTTCTCACTTCCTTTAAAATTCAGTATGAGGTGATTAGCTTACATACTCAGCTTCCAGCCATAAAGTGTAAAGTAGTTAAGAGGAAGTGAAGCAGAACTCAACTGCAAAATTCAAGTTTTATTTTATTTATTTATTTATTTATTGAACATAATGTGACAGGTAACTCCAAGTGGCTTTCAACATTAAGAAAGGGCCAGTGTTTAGCCCCGAGAACTTGCTGGAAATGTAGGAAATATTATAGTTGAAAACATAGGAGGTGCTAAGAATGATTACAGACCAAGAGTATACAGCCTTTTCTGGACCAAGGGGAGCATTTGACTTTGGAGTGAAAGCCATGGTCCAGAAAATAGGGATTGTACGCAGGCATAAACTACATCTGAGTTCATATCATTTCAGGTAAAACTTTTCTGCACTTATTCTCAAATAACAAACTTCCAAAACACATTCTTAAGCAAAAGCCATGTAAGAACAGATTCAACAGACTGCATCTGTCGGTTGTTTGATATGCTATAGCAGGGGTGTCAAACTCAATTTCATTGAGGGCTGCATCA